>NC_091461.1:31361896-31661896 GCF_027789765.1 Dendropsophus ebraccatus
CCAGATCTGTATGATAAGTGAAGTGTAGAATATAGTCTTGTTGGTTGAATTGTGCTGAGTAATGCAAGAAGTAGAGTAGCAGAGAGGAGGGTGTTGTGAGAGTCTCAACCCATGTAGTAATGTGGGATGTTGGAGGATGAGGTAGAATACTTTGAAGTCAAAAGTCAATACACAGGCACAGGTGTTCTTCTTATACTTCTGTTTTCACACCACCTTATGCCCACTAGCGTTGGCCGAACTGTACTAATGGGTGACACAGGTCCCAGACCTTGTTACCTGGGTTGAGCGGAATGCTGAGGGTTCCCTGTTGACACCCGCGCTGCGAGACAGAGTTCCTAGCAGTGCATCCTTCAGCAGTGCATCTTCCATACACTAATACACAATACAGCGACATCTAGTGGACAACTCTTAATACTACTTTCATCATCATAAGACCACAAAAAGTACAGACTTTTGCGAAGGGTATATGTAACAGGAACACCCCTAGTGGGACACCACACATGGTTCTAAAGCCCATAACTAGCTTTGGCCCTTTAGTAGGTGCGACAGCAGTTTAACCCCTAAACTTGAGACAGTGATTGGTACTGAGAGGAGAATCCACATTTGCTTATAAGTATAAGTGACACTCTTTGAGACATTCGTACAGCCATCTACTGTACTGGGCCTGGTATCTGTGTATACACATCCATGATCTGTAACACAACTAATACACCAGGAATACAGAGAAAACAGTATATACTATGCCAGAACTTGAGCCTGATTCCCAGAAAGAAGAGGTTCACGAAAAGTTATATCCCAGGTCCAAGCTGTTCACAATAACAACAGGGTCTGGACTGTAAAAAATCCCTCAAACAGAGAACAGAACATGTGTAATTCAATAACCTGTTTATTAATAGCAGATTATCATAATGTTTTATGTAGAGGCGAACAAGAAAATACATGAGCACCTTGGACCTGCCAATGAGAGACTCGCTCTTTATATTCTTCGAGGCCAGGGTCTTGTTCCAGAACATGTTGAAACCCGGACATTATATAGCACCTTCCAACCAAACCTCTCACAAGTAAGTCTGTTTTTTTTTTTCTTACTAGCTATTCCTGGCTATATGCATTTTTTTTTCTGTGACAGTAGCATTAGATAGTAATGTACAGATCATGTCTATGTGTTTTCCATTATAAGACTTAACCTTCACTTAAGAAAATGAAAAGTTGGTTGAACCTCTTATAATTGGCCATTTATGGCTAGCTTTTATAGGATTATCATTCTAAGGAACCTATTACTCGACCCGATCTAGAGGAGCAAGCAAGCGCCAACCTGTCAGGTCATCGCTTGCTTGCTCTTCATTCCCCACTTGCTGTCGGCGCTACGTGCAGGGATATTGCAAGGTAATTCTTGCAAACAAAGGGAAAACCTGTAAATGCCATACAAAGTATGTCATTGGTTTCAAGACCAGGACCTGCAAAACAGTGCTAACCACCATGAAAAGGCAGGTATGGAGATTACCATTAGTAGAGTTTGAAATCTTTGATCTTTGGTCTACCTGTCTGCTGAATATGTCCAGTCAATCATTGGTCTACCTTCCTGCCAAATTTCTCGCTAATCATTGATCCATAACATAACCTACATTTTCTGCATGAAGTTAAAGGGAATCTGTCACTAGGTTTATTCTACCTTAAATGAGGGCAGTATAAACTAGTGACAGAAATGCTGAACAGATCGGTGTATAACTTCTTTTTGTTCAGCCGTTCTCCTAATATGCAGGAGAATAGGATTCTTATCACACCCCTCCAGCTGCTGATTGACAGGTGACTGCCTATACACAGCATGGATATATGACTGTCAACCAGCAGCTGGTAGGTGGAGTTTTCTGCTTCTCATGAATATTCAGGACTATTGGGCTCATGCTCATAATGGAGAGGACTACTTATAGTCCATGTTATCCAGGAGGAGATCTCTGGATCAGCTGCACAGAACACTGTAAGTGATACATCATTCTGTTCAGCTTTTGTATCGCTAGTTTATGCTACCCTAAGATGGGACAACATAAACCTACTTACAGAGTATCTTTAATATACAAAAGATGCCATCGGCTACTGGATTTCCATTCTAGTGCTGCTGGATCTGGAAATCTATAATGATGTAGAATTAATTTTTTCGTCTCTAAAGGGTTTATTTTACTTCTACAGGGAAAGCTGGAAATGTGGGTAGATGTTTTCCCAAAAAGCTTGGGGCCTCCAGGAGCGCCATTCAATATTGCACCACGTACAGCTAAACAGTAAGTTGTAGGAAAACTTCTCTATTACTAATGCATATACACATCATCTTCCACCATAACACAAGTACCTAGATTCCATGCAGAAACTGTCCATTAGACCTTGGTGGCCCTTCAATTGACGCCTTTAGATGTTTATCAACCCATGTATTGGTACCATTTGTCCTTGTTAATTTACATATTGGTGCATTTTTATCCTGATGACCCTTCTATTGGCACCACTAGACCTTGATCATCATTCTATCACGTTGGACAATTGGAATTGGGTGCAGTTTTCTTCTTCAGCTTTGCTTTCCCAACAAATAATAACAATACTTCCCCTACTTCCATACACAGAAACAACATACAGGTTTGATCATATATGATCTTGTCTATGGCCGTCTTTATCTAAAAGCCGTCAGCAGTCGTGGAATTTATTCCAGTGAATTTGATACCATTCATAGGAGTCAAATAATTTCACAAACAGCCTATTGGTTTTTCATAATTTCTGCCAGGCATTTGCCTTTTCTTATTTTTACTGGGAGTCCCTTACAGTACGTTTTTATATAGTCTGTGTTCAGCACTTGTGTCGAGTTCATATTTAGAGTGTTTTTTTGCATTTAGTATTGATTGATGCATAATATAATCTGTATGTGTTCTATATAGCTACGTGCTCCGTGTGATTGTTTGGAATACTAAAGACGTGGTGCTTGATGAGAAGAGTATTACTGGAGAAGAAATGAGTGATATTTATGTCAAAGGGTAAGTTATTACCTTGTATATGGGAAGGAGCCGTTGGATTGGGTTGTATCTGAAAAATATAGGAGTTAAATTTCCAAAAGTGCTTTCTAAATGAAGTTTTGCTGCCAATAGACAAGAGTCAAGGGATTCCCGACCTTCAGACTTCTTGCCCACAGAGCAGGGTACATCAAGATTCAGGCACATCCATACTTGCATGGGGGAATGTTTGCTGTCTAGTCTAAGGTCCCTATTACACGGGACGATAATCGTGTGGAAAATCGTTATATCGTTTGAATTTAAAGATAATCGTCCTGTGTAATTGCAGGAAACGTTCAATAAAATAGTGCGTCAGTGATTTAGATCCGAACCTAAAATCATCACTAATCGTTTGCTGTAATTCCGCATTCGTTCACTAATCGTTGAGTGTAATTGCACATCGTTCCTCCTTTTGTTGGAATCAAAGTAAATGATCATAGTAACGATCGTAACTAACAACTATCATTCTGTGCAATATGGTGAACGATTTCAGGTTAACGACAAACAATCTTATCATTAATTTTTAAAAATCGCTTTGTCTAATAGGACCCTAAGTATAGACCAACTGAATTTGATGCACCTAAAACCTCTCCCCTTTTTATCAAGGCCACTGCGGAAAAGTGTTAAGTCTCGAAAAATAATTGTAGGTGTGGCAAACGTCACATAAGACTACTTTGCCCCCATAATGACAATACTCAGTTGCATTAATAATAGTATATAAGTAGTATAGTAAAATGTGCTATTCCATGACAGTGGGAAAACGTATAGTATAGGTTATTCTTTTGGCATCCTTTGGGTGAAAGGGATTTTATGTATGAATGAATGTCCAATCGTTTGTGGAAGAGACCTAGAGTGAGGCATGCTTTTTAAAGGGAACCTGTCATCACTTTCATGCTGCCTGAACCTTGAGTCATCCAGGCCATCCCTGGTGGCTTCTACCTGCACCATCAACCTTGATTAATAGGTTTCTTCCTATACCCAAACAGTTATAGATCTATCTATCCATCAAGGCTGGTGGAACAAACAGGAGCCGTCCCAGTGATTCATGGTTCAGGCAGCATGAAAGTGATGACAGATTCACTTTAAGATCACTTTATTCCTCTTGCTGGGGAACGGTGATAGATATGAGCACAGTGATCCTTGCGGCAGTATGATATGAGGGTGAATACGTTTCATTATATAAGGTAATAGTCTGTCCTATACGGTATAATGACTAAATGAACTGGTGACAAGCTAAAAGACAGACACCAATTCTTAATCTTGCAGGGTTTGCTGTTTACTTTGGCTAAATTAGCACCAGATGAGCGCTGGCAAGCGGGGACCACGCCAGTGCCGCGTCTAGAGACTTAAGCTTCCCTTACTAGTTACTTGATTTCATGGCTGGTCTGAAAAGATCAGTATGTGAAATAAGGCTGAGCTGGACACTTTTATACACACACTCCGAGCTCGTAATCAGTACAGACTTTTTGGAAGGTACCAAGAGCGCCAGTTATCGAGGTCACATAAAACCCAAATATGTTTGCATATTACTTTCAGTTGGATTCCTGGCAATGAAGAAAATAAGCAGAAAACAGATGTGCACTATCGGTCACTGGACGGTGAAGGAAACTTTAACTGGCGATTTGTTTTCCCATTTGAATATCTTCCAGCGGAACAGCTCTGTGTTATTTCTAAAAAGGTGGGCCCGCGAAACATTGTCGTGCCTGTATTAAATATGTTAAGCGTAAAGCACCGGATTTCTGTGTGCGGTAGACGTTTACTCCTGTAGAGGCCGAGATAGCGTAGTCAGGTTTCAAGTCTTCCTAAAAGTTACTTTCAGCTTAGCCAATTTTCCTAGAGAAGCTGATTGAGGCCAAATAAAAAGCTGAAAGGGAGAAAGGCATAAATGACATGTATAGAAGTATTCCGATCTATACTGTGATCATCTCATTCAGACTGCAATTGCTATTTCCTTCAAGTAGCCTTTACAATGTAGAAGACGTGTTCAAGGATACATAATTGATACATATCGTAGGCCAGGGGCGTCAAACTCGCAGCTAAAGCTTTGGCTGCCAAGACTTTATTGCTGTAGGGATGCAAGTTTGACACCTGTGCAGGGTATATCATTGTTTTGAAATTAGGGAAAGATCACCCTTCTAGGACCCCTACCGGTCACCTGAACAAGATCCAGAAGTCCCTTCAGTCTTTTGCAAATACAATGATGCCCACAGCTACTGCAGAAAGGGGCACTGCCGCATGGCTCCATTCAAGTTACATATACAGTTGGATGGACAAATGGATAATATCACCATACCCTTATTAGTGGAGGTCTAACCGCGATAGTTAAAGGCAACCAATCAGCACTGATATGGTTCCCTGCTGCACAGCATAGCCCTCCTGTGCAGCTCCTCGAAGTTACCTGGATCGGTAGCATTACAGCAGGGGAAAAAGTGATTTTATTTGCCTCTGCAATGACAGGAGAGGGACAGCAACTAGTCATCTGGGCAGGGAGCCACCTTTGACCACTGACCGGTCTCTCTACCTGTCAGTCATCCCGCAGAGTGTGCTGACAAGCAGAGAACTGTGACTAGTCATGGGCAGCTTCCCGCCCAGATGACTAATCAGTAGGATCCATCAAGTGCCAATATTATACCAAGTTATACAACAGGTCCAGTGTGAACATAGTCCTAAACATAAGTATCAAAAACTATTTGCTGTTCTTTTCTTTGACCTTTTACATATGAATTTATGCTGTTTGTTTAGATGTGGTTGTGCTAAGTAATTTTTATCTGTCCATTTCAGGAACATTTTTGGAGCCTCGATAAAACAGAATTTAAGTTGCCTCCAAAGTTATTGCTTCAAATCTGGGATAATGACAAATTCTCCTTGGATGACTACTTAGGTATGGATTTCCAGGAGTGTTATGTCTGACTTCTTTGCTTTAGGCAAATCTTTTTGAGTTCTATTAGTGAATAGTAGAAGCTTCCAAAAGAGAACAGTGTTTGGGTGCTCTATATAGTGCCTGGCATCTGACTAACAAGGAGATTTACTTACGACCATATCAGCTATAAATCACCCAAACTGACGGGGTCTGATTGTGTCATGCATGTCATAGTGGTGTATGTCACTTTTTTATTTTATTTTTTTTTTTGTCTTTAATAAATGAGTAAATTGTATCCCAAGTATCTCAGGTACTTGGGAGATTTTATATATATATATATATATATATATATATATATATATATATATATATATATATATATATATATATATATATATATATATTATGTAATATGTGTGTGTGTGTGTGTGTGTGTGTGTGTATATATATATAAATTATAATATATGCACACACACTGGATATACTATTTCTATCCATACAAAACATTTCACTTGTGCCCTAGAATATTAACTATGATACATGACGTGGGAATATCCATTTTAATGTGCTTTTCATATGGCTGCAAGGGCATGAATGTCACCCCTTATATTCTGGTTCTTAGAGCTATATGGTGGGAGCTCTTGGTGTCAACTTGGTCTCTTAATCCGGGTCTTTAAGAGCATGTTAATACATAGCGTATACTACAAAGCTTGCATATGGTAGTCCTTGGCGAGCAGCTTTTATAAGTATAATGCATCAATGTTGTCATGTTGAGAAGGTTTCCATATGTCATCATTTTCATCCTCATTTCTTATTCATGAAACAAAAGACTTCGCTCAATCTTCATGAAGATCAGCGTCTGCTTTTAATTTGTCGACAGCCAACCAGGTGAGGCTTGTGGTTGCCATTAGGGAGACCCCACTGGCCTTGATCCTGATCATTTGCTCCACTAAAATACATGTATGGCCCACCATATGTTATAGAAGGCAGGCTGAGGTTCTCCAGGGACAGGTTGTAAATTAGAAAAGACACTTTTACTAGTGTAGCACTGAGTCATAGAAAGCTTTTACCAAAATGATTATTTCAACAGTAACCTGTTTAGTATGTCGATGTTTGACCTGGTCCATCTCGGAGAGGTGCAGATAGCATTAATCAGAAAGATATCAATTAAAACGTCTAGAAAGGCTGAGGGACAATATGGTCATGGGTATTGGAGGCACACAATAACACAATATTGCTGATTTACTACCTATAATATAGTATACACTACCTATAGTATAGTATTTCTTAAAAAATTTTAAGGATTTCCTGTAATTTGAAGCGTTACAAGATTAAATGTTATCTGAAAGTTATGTTACCTCCTTACTCCTATAAGTATGGGCCCTATTACATGGAAAGGTTATTATGAGAAAAAATATTTGGTTTGAATTTGGGCAATAATCTTCCCGTGTGTATGCAGGCAACGATCAAAGGACTAACGCAAATTTGTCCGTATGTCGTTAAATGCATCTTCTGAGCTGACCCTAAAATCATTGTTTAACGTTTGTAAATATTTTGGTGTATGTACACATCGGGGGAGATTTATCAAACATGGTGTAAAGTGAAACTAGCTCAGTTGCCCCTAGCAACCAATCAGATTCCACCTTTCATTCCTCACAGGCTCTTTGGAAAATGAACGGTGGAATCTGATTGGTTGCTAGGGGCAACTGAGCCAGTTTCACTTAACACCATGTTTGATAAATCTCCTCCATCATTCGTTCATTTTTACGAACATTCTTATAGGAATGATTGTGATTAGGGTCAAAACAACTATTCTTCTGAGTATTATGGTCAACAATTTCAGGTTGTTTGCAATAAATGAAAAAAAGAAAATAAAAAATTGCTTCATCTATTAGGATCCTTGATTTAAAGCATATCCGTGTCCATCACTATATAAATTATTATTTAAGGGTAAATTCACACGGATGGATCCGCCGGGAGTCTCACGCACGAAATCCGCAGCTAATCCGCAATACATGTATTAATAATAATAAGTAATACGTGTATTGCGGATTAGCTGTGGTTTAGCTGCAGATTTCTTGTGTGAGACTCCCGGCGGATCCGCCCATGTGAATTCACCCTTAAGCAGAGAATCTTTTTACTAAAATACAAACTTTACTTTAGGGTGTGTTCACACTTACCGGATCCGCAGCAGATCTGCAGCAGATTTCATTTAAATAACTGAACACAGCATCAAATCTGCGCCATCAAATCTGCTGCGGATCCTGTAGGTGTGAACGCACCCTTAGGGTACAAACACACACCATATACGCAGCAGATCTGCAGCAGATTTGATGGTGCAGATTTAATTCTGTGTTCAGTCATTTAGATCTAATCTGCTCAGTATCTGCTGCGTATCACAGCAGAAAATACGCTGAAAGTTATGTTACCTCCTTACTCCTATAAGTATGGGCCCTATTACATGGAAAGGTTATTATGCGAAAAAATATTTTGTTTGAATTTGGGCAAACTATATAAATGGTTATATGACGTACACAATCCTCATGATAAGAAAAGCATAATTATAGCATACAGTATATGGCAAAGCATGAACATACTTTTAATGAAATCTCACAATATAAGTTACTATATCCTTCTTTTTCTCTCCTTTTTTATAGGCTTTGTTGAACTTGATTTACACCGCACAATAATACCAGCAAAAACCTCTCAGAAATGTTCTTTGGATATGGTTGATCTCAGTCATCCTTCCAAGGTTTCCTCTCTTTTTGAACAGAAGTCCATGAAAGGGTGGTGGCCATGCTACGCTGAACAGGATGGAAAACGTATCTTGGCTGTAAGAAATCATCTTGGTCATTTTGGATCTCCGTTTAGTAGGGACTAGAGATTAGCGTAACTCGAGCGCGCACAAGTCTGATCATTCTGCTTTTAAATACCGGTAGCTCATGAAGTGGGATGCAGCCCTATGGAGTCCTGGAAAACATGATACAGCCTATGATCTATGGCTGTATCCATGTTATCCAGGACTCTCTAGGGCTGCATCCAACTTCATGAGCCAGAGGTATTTAAATGCCTAGTGATCTGACTTGAGCATGTTCAAGTCGCGCTCATCTCTAGTCTTTACATATATGATCTCAAGTATTTGGTTTAGGGGCACTAGATACTGAGAACTTTCCATGCTTGGAAGCAGTCTAGAATGTTGTTTTAGTATTATATTCCTAAACCAATGGATATCTGTCTGCTGATGACCCTTTTAAACATATGGGTCTGAGATTAAGTACTGATCTCATTGAAAGCATCTATATTTGGGAGATGACTACCTATCTATGGCAGCCTTGGAAAAAATGTCCTAAAGTAAAACACTAAAACAAACTTTAAAAAAAAGTTTGGGCTGTATTACATTTGCCTCCTGCTCGATACATCGATACATGCACCAGCCTCCTAGATCGGCACTCCTTTACTCAGCCTTTTCCACAGTTTTGGTATTGAGAGGACATGGCCGTATGTTTGTGCAACCCTTTAATTCTGACATATGTACTGTAGAACACAGGGCAAAATATGCGATTGGCCGATAATTACCTTGTGTTATAGAGTCCTTAGGCTTGTTAGTTTGGTAGGTGGATCTTCCACAAATGCTGAGACAAAACCAATCTCTGTCCTATCCTGGTCTTTGGTTTCCAACAGAAAAGTATTCCATGTGTGCCAATCTATTAAAGGAAAATTTGGACGGGGGGACAAAAAATTAATTTCTGTTTGGAGTGGGGGGAACACAATAAAGAAGGTATACTTACCTGTCCCTGTGCCCGTACAGCACGCGTCCTGCTCCTGAACCCCGCCGACAGCCTGAACATCATCTACTGCTGCTACATCATGACCCGGTTGAGGGATGCCTCGCTTCGCCAGTCAGTGACTGGGGCAGGATACTGCTGCAGTCACTAATTGGCTGAGCAGACAAAATTCAGTGAAGTGGCAGCCGGGTCGTGCCGAACCTCACTACCGGGAGAAAATGGCTTCCGATGGGGTAAGGGAGGCCGACGATGCGGCGCAGCACGAGCACAGGGTCCAGTAAGCATATGTTCTTTGTTATTTTCCTTCACCCCCTGCCCAATATCAATTTTCACCCCTCGCTGGACTTCTTCTTTAATGTATATAATAGAAGTGTCTCAAGAAGTGAAATTATTTATAGTGAGATATAGAAGTTTCCTTAATGCATAAATGGACATTGCAAAATTCTAATATTTATCTTAAATTTAAAGACAACTCTGAATCTGTTTAAAACCTATAAAAGTGAGTTGCATTACCTTGTGAATTGGTATAAATACTGTCTGAACATTAGATGAAGCCTGCAGAAGAGCATAGTTGTTTATATTTTTCTGTCCACCTAAAAAGATTGAATAGAGCCATCTGAATAACTCGCCGGCCGGTTGGTATCAGTATTGTGGCCATTATCCTGACCATTGCTGCTCGCACGCACACTGACCTCCAGAGTCTCCAACAGAGATCTTTACTTAAAAGCTAAAATGCATTATTTTCTCTAAACAACCAGAACATGATGTTTAGTGAGATGTCATGAATCTGTTTTCATTTGCCAAAAGGGAAAAATTGAGCTGACGCTGGAAGTGCTGAATGAGAAAGAGGCAGATGAAAGGCCAGCTGGCAAGGGACGGGATGAACCCAACATGAACCCCAAGTTAGACCCACCAAAGTGAGAACTTTTTCGTATTCCTGGAATAACGTCTCTGCATTCGGATCCTTTACCCAGAACCCAGTTCTGATGTGATAACACAGTGTCATCTCTCCCCTCGTTCTTGCTCTCTTGTTCCCCATCTTTTTCTCATTCCTCTATCTTTTTTATCTGTCTTCCTGTTTGACAGCTGATATTTTGTCCCTTTTCTTCCTCGCAGAGTTAATTATTAATTGAGTTGCATTAAGTAAAGTACCAAACTCTTTTTCTCGCTGTTTGTTCCTGTGATTAATATTGTTTCTTTCAAAATGCAGCCGACCAGAAACCTCCTTCCTTTGGTTCACAAACCCATGCAAGACAATGAGATTCATTGTGTGGCGCAGATTCAAATGGATCTTCATTGGTATCATCGTCCTGCTCTTAGTGCTGCTGTTTATCGGAATCTTCTTGTATTCCTTGCCGGTAGGTCATACTCAACGTATATATGCGAGTAAAATCGCAGTCTGTAATATCAGACAGATACAAAATCCCAGTGTAAAGGGACACATGATTTATAGAATTTTCAAATTCAAAAAGTGCAAAATTTTGAATTTCATGTTTTTTGTTTTTTTTTCATATTAATCTTGTTGTGTGTATGTGTTGTGTAATATATATAAATTTTGTTTGTTATTAGTTTTTGAGATTTATATCTTATTATTATTATTATTATTATTATTATTATTATTATTATTATTATTAAAAAAAATTTGTTTCCAATTTTATTTTTAATCTCTTTTAATACTTTTTAAAATACTTTTTTATTCTTTTTATCACAGAACTACATTTCCATGAAGATCGTGAGACCATTTTCATAGACAATACAAACTTCAGATGAACAATCTTGATATCAGTGTTTGGCTCCCATTGGTGGCCTGAGTCTTGGAACACCTTCTTAATAGATGTAACCTTGTTCACTTGTCTGTTAAATATAATAAATGGGTGCGACTTATAACCAAGGTTAGAGAAGGTTCATGGGGTCGTGACTTGTCCAAACTCTTTTTTTTTTTAACCAAACACTTTTCACAAGTCCACCTCAGGTGTAGATTCCCAATCTCTGTACTTATTGCTTTCTCCTCCACATGACGTATGTCAATCCATTTCATTTTTACTAAGGAGCGGGAAGTTCTTAGAGACCAAAAAAAATCCTGTTTTATGGAATGTGTAAAAGTGCAATAATATTATTACAACTATACATGTATAGAGGTCAACTACAAAGCACCGTTATATTTGTGTACTTTTTATATAGTATTTTTTCAATTGTAATAAACTGCTGTACACGCTAAATAAATAGCACTATTTTCACTTTTCCTGACTGATTTTCTTGGCGTCTACACCGTATTGAAGCTTCCACATGCAAGGCTTTCCCAGACAGAAGATATGGCACTCACAATAAGATTTCCATACCAAAATAAAGTAAACCATGACCTAGTTTTGCACATTCCGGCATGTTTTTGACATGACAAGCCTGAACACTTTTTGTTGCCATCAGCTATTCCTACTTTTGCAATGCCTAACGGTATGCAGACTCAACTATCCCGGGGTTTACATACCATAGGTGCAGCTGCCTAGGAGAGCCCTATAGGCAAAGGATTCAACCACTAGTGTTTCTCCTACTGTCTATGGGACTATATTAATGATTTTATGGGATTTAAAAGGATTGTCCATAATTAGGGGGGAAAAAAATCCTCATGGGCTTAGTCTATATACTCACCACCTCAATTCCCTGAAATCACCATCCTGACCGTGTCCCGTTCCCCACTGATTGACCATCCTTTTACCTTCACACATAGGGAATACCCCCTTATCCAATCACTAGCCATGGTGATGAACAGCATCGGCCAGTGATTGAATGAGAATTTCCTGCATGTCTAGATGTAAGCGGTAAGCACAGATCAGTTGGCCTGGGCAAGGTCAGGATGGCAGCAGGTGAGTATAACTTATTTGCCTATTTTTAGGGTAGCCTGCACTCAAGTAAACAATTTCTGGCGATGGACAAATCCTTTAAACCCTGATGTATTCTGATCTATAAGGTGGCAGAATTGCTAGAGCATTTCTTCTCAATCTTTTGAATGTGATAATGCATAGATCTCCAATTTTTGAAGTCCATGACAGAATATCTTATTGTTCTATGAGGTTCCGACAAATTTTTAAAGCACAAAAGGAAAAAGTTACGTTGGTAGCCCAGAAATTAATCCAGCCATAGAAAGACTACAGAATATATTCAAATCTCTGTAAAAAAAAAAAAAAAAAAAACACAAGAATTGCTATTTTTCTTGACCAAACAATCAGCTTCTGGGGTTAAAAATAGAAATCCAAGGTCAAAATATTCTCTATGGGACTTCCTAACATTGACACTGTGAATCCATAGACTGTGAATGGAATGGTGGTGGAGCTTAGGGAACTGTACAGGTGTGGAAACTTACCTGAACACTCAACATTGGACTCCCAGTGTCTGGAGAAGTTGGATGGTGTCTTAGGGCTACCAGAAATGGCTGTTTTTGTGATCTCCAGATTTCTCTAGGGTGGCATCTAACTTCTCTAAGCCCAAACGCTCGGCATTTGATTTTTGGCGTCTGGAGACATTGCTGAGCCCGGACAGCTTTCTCAAGTCCACTGAACACTACTGCAAAAATTGACATCTGTTCTCATAATTGGGGGAAATCCCACTAGTCGGACCCCCTCTCATCTGGTAGTTATCCTCTATCCTGTGTATGAGAATTAAATTTTAATCTTGGTATAACTCTTTTACTAGTAAAGTCATGAACTTGAATCCTCTTCTAAAGATAGTGGTGCACAGTGCAGTTTTCCCTAAACAGCCTTGTACAATAGGATTGAGAAGTGTATGGATACTGAATTGTGATGATCAGAGCTGCTTAATATTTCACAAGGAGATTGTAAAGACTTGTATTAAATGGGTTATCTAGGATAAAAAAAATGGCCACTTTCTTCTAGAAACAGCACCCCTCTTGTTTCCAATTTGGGTGTGGCAGCTCATTCCCATTGAAGTGAATGGAGCTTAATTGCAAAACCGCACCCAAACTGGAGAGAACAGTGGTGCTTAGAGATGACCACAACGTGAGCATGCTCGAATCCAATCGATCGGCATTTGAATACCAGTGGGTGAAGAAGTTGGATAAGCCTAGGCTCCCTAGGGCTGCATCTATGTTTTTCAGGCAGCCTTAGGGATGCATCCAACTTCAGCCTCCATTATTTAAAAGGGTTATCTAGTGCTACAAAAACATGGCCACTTTTCCCCCCTCTCTTGTCTCCAGATTGGGTGGGGGTTAAAACTTAGTTCCATTGAGGTAAATGGAGCTTAATTGCAAACCACATCTGAACTGGAGACAAGAGAGGGGGAAAAGTGGCCATGTTTTTGTAGCGCTGTATAATCCCTTTAAATGCTGAACAATCAGGCATCCTGGAGTTGTTCATCTCTAGTGGTGCTGTTTCTGGAAGAAAGCAGCCATATTTTTCTAGTCCTGGACTATCCATTTAACCCAATTGTTCCTAATGGGAAATATTGGACCTAGCACAATAGTCGGGGAGGCCTCCTTGAGTGGAGCTGTGTAATGTCTCCTCTAAATACTGATACTATCCAGTTTAGATCTGTTGTAGAATATTGACCCATCATTACACGTAATAGTTTTATTTTTTATACACACCCTAAGGCTTCTCATTTCTTTTATGGAATTTAAGGCTTTTCTGCCTTCACAGCCTATCATTTCTGGGAGCTAATGGAAGAATTGTGAGGGTTACTCTTATTACTCCACTGCCTTTTGACCTATAAATGAAAGGTAAATCTTAGAATCAAATGTAATCCAGATGGATTGTCACCGTATTATTGACAAAATTATACTGGCAGGCAATTAGCCATCGATGCAGCTGATATTTATGGCATTGACGAAGACATATAACAATAGGGAATTTATGGCAAATAAATATTTTAGTTTTAT
This sequence comes from Dendropsophus ebraccatus, assembly GCF_027789765.1. Taxonomy (NCBI): domain Eukaryota; kingdom Metazoa; phylum Chordata; class Amphibia; order Anura; family Hylidae; genus Dendropsophus; species Dendropsophus ebraccatus. The sequence continues at coordinate 31,376,456 of NC_091461.1, forward strand.
TCAAATGTAGGGTGTCCTATTGACTCAAAGGCTGAGGCCGTAGCATTTATAAAATAAACCGTTCTAGTTAGCAGGGGAAAATTCATGAAGTGTGACCTCTCTTGGAACGGGGGAATCTGAAAAGTTGAAGTGTAAAAAATAAACTTTATGCTATAGACGGGGCATAAATCAGAAAACTGAATCTGCTACGGGTTTTATATATCCTCTACAGTGCTGCAAAATATCTCCATGAATTTCATATATTACAGAAATGTTCCATTAAAAATAGTTAGCGAAAAGATGAGGTCTTTTATATTTCTTTCTGGATCCTTTCAGTGTTACCCTGTTTCTGTGGGTTAAATAAATACTAAATTTCTATATAAGATTTACGGGAGTTGTAGCTAGGATTTGCTTCACCTGGACAAAGGGTCATTTTTCTATTCTAGCTCTGTATCAGAAAAAGTTAGGAAGTTTACTTTGGAGATAGAGTGTGTATATATATATATATATATATATATAAATAAAAAATATGTGTGTGTATATACAAAAATCCAAATTTAGAAAATTTCCATTTCTACACAGCAAACAAGAGATTAATACCAGTATCCTTGGTTCAGCAAAGAAGGGGTTAATCCTTACCTGTTGTCCAGTAGGTTATACATCTCTACTGGCTTCAGCATTGTCCAGGCTATAACTGGAAGCTGAACATTCATAGTTCAGCTTCCTGTTGCCTCCTTGCACTGAGGGTGCAGGGAAGGGTTGTGAGCTGGCATACTTTGTCATATAGTACCCTATCTTTATTCTTTTTACAGTCTAGCCACATGGTTATGGGAGAGTGGAGTGTCCGTCAGTAGTGTCCCAGTATTAGATAGCCTGTGTGATCTAATATTATGGGTGTTAGTATGGTGCAATAAATGAAACCATATTCCAGACACCTTTATAGGAGTCCTACAGGGCTTTCCCCACTATAAAGACTGCCCTATGCACTGTTTGTGGGAGATACCACAGATTGCAAAGTACAGCGGCTCTCAGCATCTGCTAGACAGTGAATGGAATGACCGCTGCTCCATTCCAACAGCAGAGTCCCCTTCTGCGATCATACTTAAAGGGGTTATCCAGCACTACAAAAACATGGCCCCTTTTCCCCCTCTCTTGTCTCCAGATTGGATTCAGTTCCATTGAAGTAAATGGAGCTTAAAGGGGAAGTGTCGTTCTGTTTTGTGTTTCTGCACTTCCTGGTTGAGCAGTTGTACACAGTACTACAGGTTCCAGAATGCAATGCTTTCCCTCAGCTGTTCATCACAGTCCTCTACGCTGTATTCTCTACCTGTAACACCACACAGCGCTGTATTCTCTACCTGTAACACCACACAGCACGCTGTATTCTCTACCTGTAACACCACACAGCACACTGTATTCTCTACCTGTAACACCACACAGCACGCTGTATTCTCTACCTGTAACACCACACAGCACTGTATTCACTACCTGTAACACCACACAGCTCGCTGTATTCTCTACCTGTAACACCACACAGCTCGCTGTATTCTCTACCTGTAACACCACACAGCTCGCTGTATTCTCTACCTGTAACACCACACAGCACGCTGTATTCTCTACCTATAACAGCACACTGTATTCTCTACCTGTAACACCACACAGCACGCTGTACTCTCTACCTGTAACACCACACAGCACGCTGTATTCTCTACCTGTAACACCACACAGCACACTGTATTCTCTACCTATAACACCACACAGCACGCTGTATTCTCTACCTATAACATCACACAGCACACTGTATTCTCTACCTGTAACACCACACAGCGCTGTATTCTCTACCTGTAACACCACACAGCACACTGTATTCTCTACCTGTAACACCACACAGCACACTGTATTCTCTACCTGTAACACCACACAGCACGTTGTATTCTTTACCTGTAACACCACACTGTATTCTCTACCTGTAACACCACACAGCATACTGTATTCTCTACCTGTAACACCACACAGCACTGTATTCTCTACCTTTAATACCACACAGCACGCTGTACTCTCTACCTGTAACACCACACAGCACACTGTATTCTCTACCTGTAAAACCACACAGCACGCTGTATTCTCTACCTGTTACACCACACAGCACACTGTATTCTCTACCTGTAACACCACACAGCACGCTGTATTCTCTACCTGTAACACCACACAGCACGCTGTATTCTCTACCTGTAACACCACACACCACACTGTATTCTCTACCTGTAACACCACACAGGCACTGTATTCTCTACCTGTAACACCACACAGCACACTGTATTCTCTACCTGTAAAACCACACAGCACACTGTATTCTCTACCTGTAACACCACACAGCTCGCTGTATTCTCTACCTGTAACACCACACAGCACACTGTATTCTCTACCTGTAACACCACACAGCACGCTGTATTCTCTACCTGTAACACCACACAGCACGCTGTGTTCTCTACCTGTAACGCCACACAGCACGCTGTATTCTCTACCTGTAACGCCACACAGCACGCTGTATTCTCTACCTGTAACACCACACAGCACACTGTATTCTCTACCTGTAACACCACACAGCACGCTGTACTCTCTACCTGTAACACCACACAGCACGCTGTATTCTCTACCTGTAACACCACACAGCACCCTGTATTCTCTACCTGTAACACCACACAGCACGCTGTATTCTCTACCTGTAACACCACACAGTGTGCTGTATTCTCTACCTTTAACACCACACAGCTCGCTGTATTCTCTACCTGTAACACCACACAGCACGCTGTATTCTCTACCTGTAACACCACACAGCACGCTGTATTCTCTACCTGTAACACCACACAGCACACTGTATTCTCTACCTGTAACACCACACAGCTCGCTGTATTCTCTACCTGTAACACCACACAGATCGCTGTATTCTCTACCTGTAACACCACACAGCACGCTGTATTCTCTACCTGTAACACCACACAGCTCGCTGTATTCTCTACCTGTAACACCACACAGCACGCTGTATTCTCTACCTATAACATCACACAGCACACTGTATTCTCTACCTGTAACACCACACAGCACGCTGTATTCTCTACCTGTAACACCACACTGTATTCTCTACCTGTAACGCTGATATTGGAATAAAGTAAAGAACTTTTTGAATTTTTTCTTCTTTTCATTTCCACGCACATATTATGATCAAGCATCTGTTATCTTTGAAGTTGAGCCCCACAATAAGGCTCTGATCCTCTCTACCGTATAGCATCATTTACTTGTTTTACTGCATCATTTTTGTGAATACGCGGCAGTACTGCAATGACACTCCAACTTGTGTGAACACAGCCCTAATTTCACTGCACATTTCTGCACAATCAGAGAAATCAGTGCTACACCTGCTTCTGGCCGGTCGGGGATGGTGAATCACTCAGGGGATTGAGGGATCCAGCTAAGCCTCCTGTCTGCATCATCAGCCTGTGCTCAGCAAACACACACAATGTGAGACAGAGACATGGAAGATTTGTCTCCTAAGGTGGGAGAGCAGTGGGAGCAGGAGACAATGTGAATTGGCAAAGAGGACATTTTTCTTCACTTCCTGGATTTCTATCAGCTACCAGTGTGGCAGAACCGTACAGATATGGTAATACATTGTATAGACATCTATATAACTTTTAATGTACTTTTAATAGAAAACAAGTTTTTCTTATCTGGAGTTCCCCTTTAATTGCAAACTGCACCTGAACTGGAGACAAGAGAGGGGGAAAAGTGGCCATGTTTTTGTAGCGCTGGATAACCCCTTTTATCATATCCATGTTTAAATATATATATATATATATATATATATATCACAGAGGAGCCGCACTGCAGTTTCCAAGTCTGAACTGGGTGCTAGCAAGCTGAGGATTCGGTTCCTTCCTCCCAATAAATAAATGCAAATAAAAAAATCTGCCATATATCAGCACGTTTTTATTGTACAAAAAAGGTAAATAAACAAATGCTATACATATCTGGTGTCCCTGATTACAAGAATGGAGGATCCACTGGGCACTTGGGGAGGGGGCTGGAACTGTCGGACCCCAGGGGATCATACATTTATGAAATTCCATATTTTACAGCCCCTTTGCTATAAAGCATTATGCTGGCTGTATTCATTCCACAGGGATCACCATCACAGGAGTCCTTCAAAATTTCAGGTTTTTGTTTTTTATCCCCTTCAAGACCAGTGCTTCTCAAACTTTTTCTACTGGAGCCTCACCCAACAGACCAAGGCAATGCCTGGGCCTCACCAGACTGACCAAGAGGGTGCCTGGGCCTCACTATCTGTGGTGAAAGTCTATTTAAAAGCTGAAAATAATGCTAGGGCTCCTTTCACCCATCTCCCAAGCTCTATATACTAATAAATTAGTAGAAAATATATTAATAATGTTGCTAAAATAGAGATTTCTGCAAAAAGCAAAAGGACAGTGCAGATCATAGTTAATTTGTGAAAACTGGCTCCTCAGCTGGGCCTCACCAACAACTAGGGGGCGCCTCACTGGTGAGGCCCGCCTCACAGTTTGAGAAGCACTGGTCTAGACAGAGCCCTTTGATGCACAAAAGACCGGGTCAAGTTAATGCAATGTTCCTCCCCGCCTTCTAAGAGCCATAACACTTTTATTTTTCCACCTAGAGGGCTGGTTGGGGTGTAATTTTTTGCGCCATGATCTCTAGTTTTTTTTTTTTTTTATATATATCATATTGGTGTAACAGAAACATTTTGATTGCTCTTTATTAATTTTTTTGTGATATATAATTTAATAAAATTAGCAATCCTGGTGCGTTTTTTTGTTTGTTTGTTTCCGTTTACGCTGTTCACCGTGCGGGAACAATAATGTTATATTTTAATAGATCGGACAATTCCACACGCTACGATATGTAATATGTTCGTTTATTTATATTTTTATTTTTATAATGGGCAAGGGGGTCTTTTAAACTTTTATTGGAAGGGGGTTTATATGGGGTTTTTTAATACTTTTAAAAACTTTTTTATTACACTTTTTTTTACGCTTTTATTCACTGTAAAATATGCAATTATTAGATTGCATATACTGATCTATGCTATGCCATAGCATAGAATAGATCAGTGTTACCGGCGATCTGTGTATAGAGCCTGCCTGAGAGTAGACTCTACACATCGATCGCGGATCCGACAGGATGGAGGTAAGGAACTTACCCCTACCTGTCGGCACATGCAAAGCATGGCTGCGGGGGTCCCGATCAGTCAGTGACAGATGCTTGATCTGTCACTGAGCACCTTAAACGCCGCGGGATCACAGCTGACTCTCATTACCTCCGGCCCGGACACAGATGTGAGCGCGATCGCTCTCACTGCAGCGCTCCTGCTCACATCAGAAAGCCCCCGTCAGTGTAGGAATGTATATATACATGTTACTGACGTGAAGGGGTTAATAAGTAGTGACATACTGACTAAAAAAACACATGGAAGCAAAAGTTGATTTAAAAAAAGTTTTTTGCTCTCTTTTTTTTTTTTTTAGTAAGTTTAGTGAATCCAGCATTACAGTGACATTGTGACAGCTTATTGTATTGAAGCGGTTCAGGGAAGAATAAGAGCGCTGCACCTTACACCTATGGCTGATACTAGTGCCCCTAGGCTAAATAAAAAACACATCAGAATTTTGTGTATGAATTGATCAAGCCATACTGCCCCATGTACCTCGTGCAGGTATCTGATACACATGGGTCCCTACACTAAGTCCACACCGTGCCAGTCAGTGGCTACCAACCCCGCAGGCGTGCACAGTCAGGGAACGGGGGCCATGGGACGGCCCTGCGACCCCCATGCCACAGGACCAGACCCAAAAACACCACACCAGAACCCGGCCAGCACCGCCGGCGGAGAAGGTCGCCCCCCAAACAGCACAAGTCTGGATGAGGTATTGCGCTCACCATAGCTGCTGCTGCAGACAGAATGGGAAAAGACAAGAGGGATTAAAACCATGTGCACTCAGGTGTCTCCTGCTAATTGCGGTCATGTGGGTCTCACCAGGAGGAGTGCAAAACACGGAGAAAAGAGAGAAACAAAATGCGGTTCAGGGAAGAAAAAGAGCGCTGCACCTCTGGTGTGGTGTTTTTGGGTCTGGTCCTGTGGCATGGGGGTCGCAGGGCCGTCCCATGGCCCCCGTTCCCTGACTGTGCGCGCCTGCGGGGTTGGTGGCCACTGACTGGCACGGTGTGGACAGTGTAGGGACCTATGTGTATCAGATACCTGCACGATGGTACATGGGGCAGTATGGCTTGATCAATTCATACACAAAATTCTGATGTGTTTTTTATTTTAGCCTAGGGGCACTAGTATCAGCCATAGGTGTGAGGTGCAGCGCTCTTTTTCTACCCTGAACCGCTTATTGTATTGAAGGACAAAGATGCTCTCATGCAGCTTCCACTAGATGTCACCATACATAAAGGACTCATTCACTGTGTTCTAAGTCTACAACTACGTGGACATTTATAAAACCAGACAATCTAGTTCATCCCTGCTCCTGATATTATTTGTATAGCGCCAACTGATTCCACAGCACTTCACATAGTTTTTCAATTTTCAATAATGTGCGTAAAGATTACAGGCTAACGGGTTATTGCTTCTTGTTATTTATTTTAATCCCTTATTGCTCAAACTATTTCTTTTTTTTATTGTTTCATCATTTCAATAAAGTTTGACTTGACTTCAGAAGCCATGAGCCATTTCTCTGGGACGTTGGAGACACCTGGCTGGTTTTCGAATGAGGATTTGGCGCCAATAGGAATCCACCATTTTTTTTCTTTCACTTGCTGAAGTTCTACATTGCAACGATTACCCATCTGGGGATTGAAAGGTGGCCGGCAGCAACCCTGCTATATATAACTACATGCGCACATTAGAGTCAGGCCTAACTGTGTACGACCCCTCCAGGTGAGTGTGCATAAGCACAGTTTTCATCTATATGTTATTGTTTTATTGACCTGCATATGCAGCGCCATTGTATCCTTCTTTTTTATTCGCAAAGTAAAGGCTGTATTATACAGCACGATAAGCGTCAGATCAGCGCTCGCTTCCCCCACCTTCCACGCTAGCTGCCTGTGCTATTACATGCACAGACAGTGAGGAGGGAGGAGCAGTCCAAATGTTCCTTAGATCATTCGGGCTGCCTATTGAAGTCAGTGCATAAATCATGCTGTTTCAAGATCATGCATGTCGGCTGATCATGGCCTTTTAACATGTCCTATTACACAAAACAATTATTATAGGAGAAACAGATGGCTGATCTCAGGGAGACCAGCTAAACGACAACACTGCCGGCTACTAGTGAAAGCGCTCAAAGCAGTGAAGTCCTAGGCGCATTGCCCCCTGGGAAACATGAATATGCAAAAGAAGAGCCCGTGGAGCCTCACCAAAGAGTCTCGAAAAACAGGACTAGCCAGATATCCCTCCGGGAAGGACCCCCGCCAAGGGGGGGCTCCTGTAAGGAAACCACCAAAACCACCATATTAAGTGGCCCTATAAGTCAATGTAATGACAAGGGAAAAACCAAGGCCAGGTAACAATCCACATACAGCTGTTTCGGGGTGTTGCCCTTCGTCGGTGTGGAGCAGGATTCTGGCTAAGTGGGAGCAATGCCTAGTAGAGCCCTAAGAGAAACAGATGGCTGATCTCAGGGAGACCAGCCAAACGATAACACTGCCGACTGCTAGTGAAAGCGCTCAAAGCAGTGAAGTCCTAGGCGCATTGCCCCCTGGGAAACAGGAATATGCAAAAGAAGAGCCCGTGGAGCCGCACCAAAGAGTCTCAAAACGCAGGACTAGCCAGATATCCCTCCGGGAAGGACCCAGCCACGGGGCGGCTCCTGTAAGGAAACCACTAAAAACACCATATTAAGTGTCCCTATAAGTCAATGTAATGACAAGGGAAAAACCAAGGCCAGGTAACCATCCACATACAGCTGTTTCGGGGTGTTGCCCTTCATCAGTGTGGAGCAGGATTCTGGCTAGGTGGGAGCAAAATAATTATTGTCCTAAACGCCTGGTTATTGGCCAAGTAAGGCCGATAATCATCTTGTGTAATAGGGCCTTAAGTTGGATGAAAGCTGACTAGATAGATCAAGGTAATCATGGTATTTAGGGAGTTTTGAGGCAAATAGGAAGGTAAAATAGCATGGTAGGGGGTGGTGAATGTTTTAAAGAGGAGTGGCTGGTTAGTACTAGATTAAAAAGACGGGTTAGGGCTGGGGTAATCACAATAATAATGTTGGCCATGTGGTGAGATGGGATTGTGTGTAGAGATGGTGAGGTGCAATGTGGGGTGTGGTTGGGAGTGTTTTTTATCAGTAATGTTGTAGAAGTAGGTTATAGGAGAAGAGATGGTGGTAGTCCTTTATGCCACATCTTTCACTGATGAGGGGTGACATACTCTCCATGGATCCAACCACCACTCTGCTTCCAAATTTGAGTCCTGTGAAGTTGAACACAGCTGAAGGGTCCTGGTTCTCAGCTGAGCAATTCAGCAATTTTATCCCAACAATCATTAAGGCCCCAAAAATTTTCGACATCAGAATTTTTTTTTTCAATGTTAGTCACCCACAAAACCTCAGAACTCCCCAACATTTCATTCCAGAGAGCCAAGTTATGAGTTATGCTTGGTATGTGCAGGTAATTGACTAGTCGTAGAATGCTATCTCTGTAAATATTACTAGGGACCTTTTGACCCCAAATACCATCCATTTCTCAGAAGCAAATCTCTAGAGCGTCAAATGAGCAACTAATATATATTTAATTAATCTTTGAGGGTCAGGAAAACCTAGGGTTTATCATAGATTGTATCATATGCATCCATTATCATCTAGACTAAAGGTCAGCGTTCAAACTCAAGAATTTAAATGAACGTTATACCCAGGTCACGACTAGACAGTACAGTAAGAATTAATTTTTTGCACAATATGCAAGAGACTAATCATCAGAATATATATATATATATATATATATATATATACCACTTTAACACTGTTTATGGGTAGCATATTGTTGCTGTCATGTATATACTACATATATGATATATGTTATGTATTGTATTGTATTGAGGGATTAAGGTTGGTGGAGGCCCTGGGCGACTATTTTGTTTGGGGCCCCCCATTTTTTCCCCTCCGAAAATAAACTATACAGATGGCTGCTTACTGTTGGGGACTTAGCATGTACCCCTCCTCGCTCCTGGCTGTAAGGCTCAGCATCCTCCTCTGTTGTGCATGTGATGGTCACTTGAGGAAGATGTCAGGCCTAGAGATGTCAGAAGGTATGTGGGCTGTCCCCTGTATTGTGTATTGTGTCCCCAAATAATTATAATGTCCCATGCTGTGTCCCCGAATAATTATAATGTCAGTGCAGTGCCCTATATGGTAATAATATCTCCTGCTGTGCCTCCATATAGTAATAATGTCCCCTGCTGTGCCCCCATATAGTAATAATGTCCCCTGCTGTGCCCTCCATATAGTAATAATGTCTCCTGCTGTGTCTCCATATAGTAATAATGTTCCTGCTGTGCCCCCATATAGTAATAATGTCCCTGCTGTGTCCTCCATATGGTAATAATGTCCCCTGCTGTGCCTCCATATAGTAATAATGTCTCCTGCTGTGTCTCCATATAGTAATAATGTATCCTGCTGTGCCCCCATATAGTATTAATGTCCCCTTCTGTGCCTCCATATAGTAATAATGCCCCTTGCTGTACCCTCCATATAGTAATAATGTACCCTGCTGTGCCCTCCATATAGGAATAATGTCCCCTGCTGTGCCTCCATGTAGTAATAATGCCCCTAGTAGTGTAGTTAATGCCTCTACTGCCAGGATGCCCCTGTAGGGGTTAACTACAAGACTAGAGGCATCCTGGCAGGAGACAGGTTAATTGCAATACTAGGGGGCATTCTGGCAGTGGAGGGGTTAACTACAATACAAGGGGCATCCTGGGAGGGGGGTGTTATCCCACTCCACTGTCTGGATGCCCCTAGTACTGTAGTTAACCTCTCAATTGCCAGGATTCCCCCTAGTATTGTAGCTAACCTGTCTCCTGCCAGGATGCTTCTAGTCTTGTAGTTAACCCCTACAGGGGAATCCTGGCAGTAGAGGCATTAACTACACTACTAGGGGCATTATTACTATATGGAGGCACAGCAGGGGACATAATTCCTATATGGAGGGCACAGCAGGGGACACTATTACTATATGGAGGGTACAGCAAGGGGCATTATTACTCTCTCCTGCCAGGATGCCCCCTAGTTTTGTAGTTAACCCCCCCAGAATGATCCTAGTACTGTAGTTAACCCCCCTTTGAGAATGCCCCTAGTAATGTATATAACCCCCCTCCAGGATGCCCCTAGTATTGTAGTTACCCCCTTCCCTCCAGGGGACCCCCAAATAAATGCCCCTGGTCTGTGCTAATTAAAAATAATAAAAGTCCCACTCACCTGTCCTGCGTTCCGATGTTGCCTGGCCTCTTCATCTTCCTGCAGTCCCTGGTGGAGTGTGCAGGTCTTCTCCTTCAGGCGGGGCACGATGAAATTACATCATCGCGCGGCCCGCAGGAGACGATGTGTGCCGCCCTGCCACACAGGAGAGCCCCAGAGATCAGAGCTCCTGCACCTGCTTCTGCTGGATGTGGCTGAACTCGTCCCTTCAAAAGCATTACAGCAGGTTTCTTTTGGAGGGATGAGTTCAGTCACATCCTGAAGAAGCAGGTGAGGGAGCTCTGATCTCTGGGGCTTTCCTGTGTGGCACAGCATGGATGTGGGGTGCCGCGATCATTAACTCCACCCCCCCAGCCCCTACCTGACCACCAGCCCCATGGCCCCCACGCACCCCCACCGCTTGGGCTCTGCTGGGGGTTGTTATAGATCCACCAGCCTGAACCCGGAACCCTGCTTCCAGGTTTAGGCTGGTGGGGGCCCCCAAGTGGTGGAGGCCCCTGGGCATGTCCCCCAGGTGCCTTCCCTTTAATCCGTCCCTGATTGTATTATATGTGGCTGGCAGACCATGATACCCAGTGCTGTCATGTCTAATCAGAGTAACTTGGCAGCAGAAACAAAAGTTGCCTGGCTGCCAGCTTACAGAAGGTGGTACCAATATTTACCCAGGAAGATCCTGATGGCGACACTTTATCACAACAAGAATATATGTATAGGAGCAGTTTTGGTGCAAGATGAAGTGTCCTGTGAACCTGCATGGGGTGGTAGGGGAATCTGTCATTGGCCTGAGGAGAAACTAGGCCTGAACTTGTCCACCAAGGGGTGCACCCATGGTCTTCAAACTGGAGCAAGGGATGGCGCGCCTTAGTAAAATTTGAGTGGGTTATGAAGGTGAAACAGTTCCAGAGGTTCACAAATAGCAAAAGGAACTATGTAGCAAAGCCAGTGTTGTGTACCTCAAGTAGGCTTCTGAGGAGCCCATTCTTAGAAACCCTGTGGACCGTGAGTCTTCAGCCCTGTGAAGAGTCAGATAGTGGGTTTTTGAGTGTTTGAGAGTTTTTCCTTCTGTGTAACGAGAAACCTTACAGTGTTGCATTACAGATTGACGTTAACTTATGGTAAGTTATCTCTCTAAAGATAACATTGACTTGTAAAGCCCCTATTACACAGGGCGACTGGAGGAGCAAATGAGCGCTGTCAGAGCTCTTTTGCTCCTCGTTCTCCGCTCGCTGCCGCCACTTATACGTGATCGCTAGATCATCTGGGCAGCCCATAGAGAATAGCGGAGCAATGGCAGCAGATCGCTGGTATCACAGTCATTTGTCTTTCAAAATGTGCTGATCTCACTTTTTCACGGGCTTATCGACTGAATTATTGTTTCTGGGAACCTTTATAAAGTTGATCTGAGTACTGTTATAGATGTGCTAATGTGTTCTTGTCATTGCAAATTAAAAGTAGGCAATTCTTTGAGAAGAAGTGCCCATTAGTAACAGGGACCAGGACGGAAGATGTTTTACCACTTGGTGGTCTTGGGCCATACTGTTATTGTGTATAAAATTGGGCCATGTGCACTTAGACAGTCTGGGTGGGGATAAGAAATTCTGTGATGGTGGTTCAGTGTAAAAAAAAAAAAATCTATTTTTTTTTCCTTTTGTGTGTGTGTTTAAACTTGTCTATATTTATTAAGGTCTTGAGCAGAAATGTTTTAAAAGTCTTGGTTACCTCAACATTTTTTTATTTTTTTATTAACCAACTATACTCTATGCCAGTAATGGCGCCAGTGATGTTTTTGTCAATGTTTTAGCTGTGATTTATTTGTGTGTTGTTGTTTCTTGGTATTCCAGACTGGCATAAACATATGTCTCTCTCATTTCTATGAAAGAGAGCCAAAAAAATCCACTAAGTGTGAACATACCCTAAAAGGAGAGAGAGAGGCAGCTGTGAGCCACAAAGTGGGTAACTGAATCCTTTTACTGATGGAAATCTGGGTGCTGTACTGTACCTATTCAGATAGCCAAAAGATTTTTTCTTTTTTTGTTTTTGCCTTACCACGTTCATGGCCAGAACCTGTTTTTACATCAATATAACTGCATGAGGTTGAGGTTGTTTTTAAACTCAATTTTACCATACACATAAGTGAGCATTAGTGTTATTTTACGTTGTATGCAGAAATAAAGCAATTGCACCATTAACTTTTCATTAAAAACCTGAATGCAAATATGAAGCCTTATCTATGGGCTTATCAAACATACCTTTCGATATGTTGCTCTCCATGGTGAGACGTGAGACTAACAATTCCTTCCGTACGTGTTATTATTTATTCAGTCTCCATCCCCTTGTTCTTAGCTGCTGCTTTCTGCTGAAGACAAAAGAATCTGTGTGTGAGCTTCTCTCTCTGTCTCCCCCTCCTCCCCTTCCCTTCTAAGACTGCTGATGTAAACAAGTCCCTGGCAAGCTTTATCTGCAACATTTTAACTTCTTTAGGCTTACATTTAATTTACAATCTTCTTTACCATGGGGTAGTCTACCCTCATTTATATCTTTTATACTTTGTCTTTAGGACTCTTTCTCATTAAACTATGGAATCTGATGGAATCTTTTCTCATTAAACTATTGTTACATCTCTTCAGCTGATGATTTGTAGATCTATGAGAATGAGCTGATGTGTATAAACATGAAGTCCTCCCTCCTTTTGGCTGAAGCCATAAGTTATCAGCTTCAAAAACCACCCCCCCCCCCCCCCCCGTGGCTCCCTAGGGGTGTCCCGGCCGGATAGCATACCTCAGCGTGCGCCGGGGGCCTGGACCTCTGGCACAGGGAGCGCATGTTAGAGCTGCCGGAAGTACCAGTCCCGGCGCACACTGAGCTCGCTGGTGCGTGTTCTGCCGGGGATGGGATAGAACGGGACAGCAGCCAGTGGAGAAGACAGCGACAGGGGAGCGTGTTGTAAGGTGAGTTGTGTTTTTTAAAATCCGCTTTGCACAGGGGGGCCATCTATAACTGTTGCTGCAGATGTATGGACCTTCAGGGCTGATGGTTGTGACCCACAGATTGCAGCCACTAGGAGACTCTGCACACAGTGATTTATTATAGGGTTGTCCACTCAGAAACTACAACTCCCAGCATACCCTGAGAGCTGTATAAATGTAGGGTATTCTGAGAGTTTTAGTTCGACTAAAAATGTTGTTCATAAGCACCGACACTTCCTTTAGCTCCCAAGCCCAGGAGCTCGAGGAAAGATTAGTAGCTCGTGCATATCCAAGACCCTTAGTTCAGGCAGCGTACCGACGGGCCCTTAAATTAAACAGAAGACAACTGATCTATGATAGTAGAAAGGACAGACAGATAGAACAGCCCATTTTTTCTTTTGCCTTTCAGAATTCCCCACAAAATAATGTGATGAAGAAAGCCATATATAAATTCTGGCACTTGCTACAACAAGATCCTGATCTTGCTAAGTTCGCCACTCAACAACCAGTTGTTACATTTCGCAAGAGTGGTACAATCGGAGATGCACTCAGTACTACTGGTAGAAGCAACTCCCCCGGCACCTGGCTGACCCAAGCACCTATCACTGGAAATAGACGGTGCGGTCAGTGTACTTCGTTAAAATCTTAAATGTGTCCTACATTAATCTCAATGGCAAGGAGTGCAGGATAAAAGATCTTGGTGGTGTATGCACCTGCAAACGGTTCTATATTGGGAAGACGAAGCGGCCCCTGTGGACCCGGTACAAGGAACATTGCTACTGTCAGGATGGTATCTCTGCAGAGCATTATGAGCCCCTCGGCTCGTGCTGTTCGGCCGAGAAGGCACTGATTTTCTTGTATCCTGTTTCTGTGTTTTGTTTGCAGTGTGTGAACACTGGTTTATATGCTCACCTTTGTTGGGAGACACACCCGACTTCACCTGCTGAATTCTGTCTGGCCATGTCATGGTTAATCTGTGTTTGGGTTCTGCTGTGACTGACAGGTCATCCTGCCAGTGGATCTGTCTTGTTCTCAGGTGTCTGTGCTTGGAGATCAGGGGGATGGTCCAATTACATTCTGGACCAGAATCCTGGCCTCCTATATAACTAACCCAGTCTGTGCTCTCATTGCCGGATATTGAGCTTGTCTCTGCCTGGTTCTGTGGTTCTATTCTTGCTCTGTTGATTCTGACCCTGCTTTGCCTTTCTGACCTTTCTTGTTTGCTGCCTGCCCCTGACCATACTGCCTGTATATTGACTTTGCCTTCGGATTGTGATTTTGTACTTTTGCTGCCCGTTTGTTGTGACCCGGACTGTTGACCATTCGTTATTGTGTTTTGTCTGTCTGTCTTGTCCTTGTGTCCCACCTAGCCAGTGCAGGGACTGCCGCCCAGTTGCTCGACGCCATTTTAGGGCGGATTGTGGCAAATAGGTAGAGGACAGTGGGCGGGGCTGAGCTTAGGGCTCACTGTTTGTCTTGTCCTGCTGTCCGGTTCCTAACAGAATATCCGGCCTTACTTTTTTTTTTTTCTTTCTCTTCTCTCTCTCCACCTTGCTATGGACCCCATGAAAGCTCTGGTTGAGCAAATGCAAAGTCTCAACCAGCTTGTTCTGGACCTTACGCAACGGGTGCAGCAGGTAGAGTCTTTCCTGGGCCAAAATGCCATGCTATCTGCTGCTGTTCCCCCAGAACCTCCAGTGCAGCTTCCTGATAGGTTCAAGGGCGAGAGAAGGGCCTTTCGGATCTTCAGAGAGGGATGTAAGTTGTTTTTCAGACTTTGTCCCCGGTCCTCTGGGGATGAGAGCCAGAGAGTGGGCATTATTATGTCACTCTTACAAGGACCTCCGCAGGAGTGGGCCTTTTCTTTGCCTCCAGATGCCACTGAATTGTCTTCTGTGGATCAGTTTTTCTCCGCATTGGAACTACTGTATGATGACCCTGACAGGGCAGCAGCAGCTGAGAGGCAGTTGACAGTTTTGAGACAGGGCAAGCGACCGGTGGAGGAGTATTGTGCTGAGTTCCGCCAGTGGTGCGTTCCATCCGGATGGAACGATCCTGCGCTTAGATGCAAATTTAAGCAGGGGTTATCTGATGACATTAAAGATGCCTGGACAGGACACCCAGATCCTTCCACCCTAAAGCAGGCCATGAATTTGGCTATTCGCATAGACCGTAGGCTCCGTGACAGACATAGGGAGAAAGTAGGCTCTGACCCTTCTAAGACCTCTGTCCCCTGCTCTGTCAAACACTCTGTTGTTATCCCTGATATACATGAGGACGAGCCCATGCAGCTGGGACAATTGGACGCCAGGACCAGGCGAGAACATCGTAGACACAACGGTCTGTGTTATTACTGTGGTGACAGTAGCCACTTCATCAGTTTCTGCCACAAGCGTCCCAAGCGGCAAGAAAACCTGCACCCAGATCATCGGCGTCCAGGTGACTCCCAGGAAGGTCACTTGGGCGCACAGGTACCCTCTGGCGAAATAAACATTGCTAGTTCTACTGTAACTGATTTGCCTGTATCTGATGCCAATTTATCATGTTCTTCTGCTCGTCCTGTCAGTAAGCCTGTTTTCCATGCCATGGACTCTTCTTCTGATGAATGGGAGTCAGATGGCAATCTTCTAAGTGAAGTTGAGTCCTGTGAGGGTCCTGAGGCCCCTCGTAAAAGGGGGGGTACTGTCAGGATGGTATCTCTGCAGAGCATTATGCGCCCCTCGGCTCGTGCTGTTCGGCCGAGAAGGCACTGATTTTCTTGTATCCTGTTTCTGTGTTTTGTTTGCAGTGTGTGAACACTGGTTTATATGCTCACCTTTGTTGGGAGACACACCCGACTTCACCTGCTGAATTCTGTCTGGCCAAGTCATGGTTAATCTGTGTTTGGGTTCTGCTGTGACTGACAGGTCATCTTGCCAGTGGATCTGTCTTGTTCTCAGGTGTCTGTGCTTGGAGATCAGGGGGATGGTCCAATTACATTCTGGACCAGAATCCTGGCCTCCTATATAACTAACCCAGTCTGTGCTCTCATTGCCGGATATTGAGCTTGTCTCTGCCTGGTTCTGTGTTTCTATTCTTGCTCTGTTGATTCTGACCCTGCTTTGCCTTTCTGACCATTCTTGTTTGCTGCCTGCCCCTGACCATACTGCCTGTATATTGACTTTGCCTTCGGATTGTGATTTTGTACTTTTGCTGCCCGTTTGTTGTGACCCGGACTGTTGACCATTCGTTATTGTGTTTTGTCTGTCTGTCTTGTCCTTGTGTCCCACCTAGCCAGCGCAGGGACTGCCGCCCAGTTGCTCGCCGCCATTTTAGGGCGGATTGTGGCAAATAGGTAGAGGACAGTGGGCGGGGCTGAGCTTAGGGCTCACTGTTTGTCTTGTCCTGCTGTCCGATTCCTAACAGCTACTCAATAAGGTCCAACAAAGATGTTCCTAGGCTTATTGAGCATGTCAAATCTGTCCATGCCGGCGACACAGGGGCCCTTTGCTTCCTTGGTCTGGAAAGAGTTAATCAGCCGCCAGGTGGCGGCGATCTCCACTGGCTTTTGCTACAGAGAGAATCACTGTGGATATCAAGGCTGGATGCCACAGGTTCTGGAGGCCTTAATGAACGCAACAACTTAAGTGTGTTTCTGTAATGTTATGTAGTAATTTGGCGTTACTTTTTATTTCACATTTTGTCACTGTTCACTGTGTGTATAAAGCACCTCTCTGGGTGTGACATATTCGACCTGGCTAGAGGAAGGGAGGAGTCCCGAAATAGCTATCCCAGGTGATGCGCCTGCACCTCAACCTATCCACCATCCCCTCCCTGCAATACCTTCTATGAAATAAAGTTTGGAAGACACTTACCGGTGAGTGCTGGAATTTCTTCTGTTACATTATACTACATCTACCTGTTCATCCAAGCACCCCGTTGTCTCCACCTAGGATATATCCTATGTTCCACTACCTCATCTACTAGGGGATTACTTTCGTAGCAGTGCGGGCTAGCTATACCTGCCATACACCAAATTACAAATCTACGCTGCGTGTATGTAATTCTGCTGGCAGCTTAACCCCTTCTGTTGCTGCGCGGCTCCCGCTCTGTATACATTACCTCTCCTCGCTGCACGGGGACCCGGCGTACTGCTCTCCCGCCCGGCCAATCAGTTTGTTGCCCTGCTGCAGCCACTGATTGGCCGGGCGGGAGAGCAGTACACCGGGTCCCCGTGCAGCGAGGACAGGTAATGTATACAGAGCGGGAGCGGGAGCCGGACGGCAACAGAAGGGGTTAAGCGGCCAGCAGAATTACATACACGCAGTGGTTGTTCAGACCGCTGTGTGTATGTAGTGAAAATGATCAGCCAGGACCTAGCCGACTCGCAGTGTTATTAATGCTGCGAGTCGGTACGTGTGAAGCTACCCATAAAGGGCATCCGGCTGGTACTGCAGGGATGATCTTTGCAGAGACCGGCCACTCCGTGACCCGGCCAGATCACGGAGCGACCGGTACAATACGCCGTGTGAACATGGCCTAAGTCTTATTTTCAGAGTACCACAATATCTGTATTATAAATGAAATGCAGCCATATGTTTTTTGGGAGCCACAAAGGCTGTGCACCTCTACGCATTCAATGGGGGCACAACAACTAGACACTACAATTGTCCACTGCCATACAGGACCTTCTGGCTACTATAAGTAGAGAGATTTTCCACTCTAGAAGTAATACAACTAGTGTTTTTGTCCATTAATGATTTACAGTGAATGAGAAACCAGACTATCCTTAATTCTCTAGTGTGAAAATATGTCCTACAGGTTCCATTTCTTGGCGGAAAACATAGCTAAGCTGTGTGTGTTCTAGGCTACTTAGCTCATGTAATATCTGTACTAATCAACTGCAAATTATTAACAGGGTGAAACATCAGGCAATTCCTATCCAGGTGGCTGGAGAGTGAAGCTCTAACAAGAGTCAGCCATGTGACTAATGTGGCTGTGCTGATAATCACCTGCGGATACGTGCTCGTGTCGCTTCAATTACCAGGGATTAATCCTGGAGCTGACACCGCGTGTAATTACACCTGGGTTTTTAGCAGCTTTTAGTTTAAGACGTATTCCTATTGAGGGGCAATGCTTTAATATAATATGCTTTCTTTAAAAAAAAAAAAAAAAACTAGACCCGGCGCAAAATCTGAACAGGGTCTTCACCTACCTGATGTCTTCTTGTGTAAGGGAAGAATATGGGTCCCATTAGGTACTATAACCCAGAGGCAATCGCTAAAGGCCCTATTACACTAAGCAATTATCGTCCGTATTTGGCCGATTATCTGTGATTACGGCAGATAATCGCTTTGTGTAATGCTGCATTTACACGGAACGATTTTCGAGTTCGAATTTTCGCTATAATGATCGCATTTGAGCAATAATCGTTCCGTGTAAACACAGCAAACGATCAAGCGACGAGCGAAAAATCGCTCATTTTGATCTTTCAACAAATCATCATTCATCGTTGCCTAAAAATTCGCAGATCGCTTCGTGTAAACAGCCTTTCAAAGATTCACCCTATGTAAAAGATGGGCTTAAGCAATCTTAAAAACAATCGCAATAACAATATTTCTTACGAATTTTCTTACGATTTTTCTAACGATCTATTCATCTAAACGCTGATTATTATAAAAACCAAATCGTTGCTTCACAATCGTTAAACGATCGATTGGGCGAATTATCGCTTCGTGTAAATGCAGCATAATAAAAGGCAACAATCGTTGTCAACATGTTGAAAGACTAACGACAACGATCTACTGCCGTCACTTAAGGCCCTATTCCACGGGCCGACAGTGAGGAGCAGACGAGCGATGTGAGCGCTCGTTTGTTCCTCGTTCCCCGCTCATAGGATATAGTGGCGGTCTGCTGCTGCCGCTCCTATTCTGCAGAGTGACGGCAGCAGATCGTTGCTATATAAGTCGTTTGTCTTTCAACATGTTGAAAGACAAACAAGTTCATCGATCAGCCAACATGAACGATGTCAGCTGATCGTTGCCTCCTAATCCACAGGATGATTATCGGCCGTAACGGAAGATATCGGCCAAATACAGCCAATAATCGTTCCGTGGAATAAGGCCTTTAGTGTAATAGGAGCGGCGGCAGCAGACCGCCACTATCTTCTATAGGCTTCCTGAACGATCTTCGGCTTCCCCCGCACTCCAGCTGATCGGCCCGTGTAATAGGGCCTTTACTCTGCACCCCTGCTACTGATCAGTACATTTAAAGGGGTTGTCAAGACCAAAAAAATAACATTTTCATATAGCTTACTAGAGAATTGTTAATAGAAGGGGGTCCACTCATCCTCATCTCTGGGCCACAGTGGAGAAGATACAAAGATTTTCTCTCGCTCTGGAGGACCTGCCATATCCATTACACAGACAACCTACTGATTCAAATGGACATGGTGTAGTACTTCATTTCGCCTGTTGTGGTGCTGCAGGATAAATGAACACTTACTGACAAGTTTCCAGACACATAACAACAGATTTCTGAGGATTCCAGGTGGACGACACTTTGTTAGTGTGCAGATAGTGTGATATTAAGTATACCAGAATTTATATTTAAAATGTACTTGGTGGCTTATATAAATTTAACAGAACTCATAGCACTCATGTCACCTATCTGTGTATCATCTTTCATATCTTATATTTTCATTGAAAGTCTCTTTAGCATATCAGGCTGTTGCTGCCCTGGAGGCTGGATATAACCACCTGCTCTCCCTTGCTCCACTTCCTATAAAAGTGCAAAAGATAACTTGGCAGAACTGATAGTTAACTCCAGCCTCAAGGGTAGACGCAGCCAAATATACTGAGTATCAAAGGGATTGACATGGGGGGAAACCACATCCAAGGCCTAGCCGAAACCTGGGTAACTTATGGTGATAGAACAGTGTTTTGCACAATGTTTTAAAAAGGCCGTTTGTATAAAGAAGACTATGGTTTCCACGTATTTTATGATGCTCTCCTCAAGGAGAGTTAGGGCCCTAATACACAGACTGATAATCTGCCAAATCAGGCTGATACGTCAGATTATCGTTCCGAGTAATAAAGACAACAATCAGCTGATGAAACGATCATCGGCTGACCGTTGTAGTTCATTCTAGTCTACAAATCATCGACCGCTACATGTAATAGCAATGCGTAGCCGACAGCTGATGAATGTGTAAAAAAAAGAAAAATCATAAACATACATTTCCATATTCCCTGGTGTCCTCCTTGCTTCTGCTTGCTGCCCGCAGCCACCACTGGAACTTCTGAGTCGGTCTCTGAAGTGACAGGCCGCTGAGCCAATCACTGACCGCAGCAGTGCCGTCTCGGCCAGTGATTGGCTGAGCAGCCTGTCACTTCAGATACCGGCTCTGAACAATGTCCGTGCAGCTGCTCGATTATCGAGCGGTGTAATAGGCTTAGTAAGCGTCAGACTTGGACAGAGGTGGTAGCAGGGAGCACATACTAAGGGTTGTATTACACGGCCCGATCACTAATGTAAGCGAGCGCCAATCTAGCAAAATTGTGCTCGCTTCCATTTAAGATCGGGCCATGTACTACTGCCCCTAATATCCCTTCTTTCCATGGTGCTCCATGCTACCACCTTTGTCCAAGTCACCAAACCCCCATTGGAAAACGTTCCTGCCCTGAACAGGGAATGACTGCATGTGCTCGAGCAGGTGCAAAGATCACTGCAAAGGACTGATGCATCGCCTTCCTTTTATCTAGTGTCCCTCATGTAGTTGTCACTCACAAAGAGGAAGTGGAGCTGATGGTATCAGAAGGTTTTCACTCTTCAAACCAGCCAAGCATCCTGACTGTCCCCCTGACCCTATGTAGCCTCAGAAGTGACTGTCAGGAGCATCAAGAACCCACTGATCATAAACAGAGAAACTGGAGACACCCAATGAAAGGTGTTCTAGTTGTCACTTCCTGACTCTTTGCAGTGTAAAAACAGGTGACATCTCAGGTAACCTCGTGTCATATCCCTGACCATAGAAGCCAGTGTGTGACATCCATGTAAAGAGAAGAAGCAATGTCTTCCATTACAGGTGAAATTCTTGGGATCCAGTTACCTTTGACTTTGTATTTATAATACTGAGGTAGACCTCACAGACTTTTGTTGAATCTGTTAACTGCCCACCCAAATTTCCAAGGAATGCTTATTAAATACAAATGGGTACAGCACTCAATATCTCTGATACAGATCCATACATCTACATATGAAATACCATCTGTATTGTATCTGTATGGATTTTCACATTAAGCAAAAAAAATTAAAAAGGTCCGTTATTGCCAAATTATAATTGAAGTCAGTGGAATGGCGACCGTCCAATACATAGTGTATTGAATAGGGGGAAATTTTTTGCATGGACGTCAAATAATTGTTTGTGACAATTATTTGCGGACTTTTCTTGCAAACAACAGACAAACGGAACGAGAAAAAGCATCCTGCGAACATGGGTTATTTCTGTACAGTAATTACTGATGGGCGTCTTCTAGACAGGAAACTAAATTACATTTTGAGAAAGTAATGATTAAATGCAGTTTCCAAACCTTCAATATATACTACACAGGGGTCAGTACACCTTTAGGCTACATTCACACTACGTAAGTTTCCGGCCGTAGCGCGTTCCGTGAATAAGCGGACGGAAACTTACGTAGTTTGCGTACAATGGAAAGTATACGATCTACGGGCGCACAGTTCACACTACGTACGAACTTACGCCCGGATCGTATGCGGCGCCGTAAAAAATGAACCAGACCATTGTTTCGGGACGGAAATGCCGTAACTTACGCCCGTAGCGTAACATGCGGTCCCGTACGTAGTGGTAATTTCTTCATTTTGCCAGCTTTTTGTTCCAAACCAAAAGGTTCTGTGGGGTGTCCGGGGCTAGGCGAAGATTTCCAAGTAAAAGACCGCTGTTAGATCGCTACGAAGAGCGCTCGGGAAGCGTAAGTACGCTACGGGCGTAAGTTCGCGGTCCGTACGTATCCGGCCGCAACTTGCGTAAAGTCCCGGCCGGAGTTTCATACGTATAGCCTTAGGCTATGTTCACACTACGTAAAAGTACCATCGGCAACAACGGCCGTACTTTTGCCGCAGTGGAACAATGCCTTATTTTCAATGGGATCCCGGCCCGAGTGTACACACATCGTATGCGCTCGGGCCGGGATCCCGTGCGGCGCCGGAAATAACTGACATGTCAGTTTTCTGCGGCCGGAATTCAGTGAATTCCAGCCGCAGAAAGCCCTGTCAGTTCACACAGTGAAGCGAGCGGCTCTGGCCGCTTGCTTCACTGTGTACTGTGGGAAGCTCTGATGCGGGCGCACGCCGATGCGCCCGCATCAGAGCTCCGCGGCCGGAAAGATCATCTGGACGGTACTTAAGTACCGGCTGGGATGATCCGTGCAGAGACCGGCCGTTCCGTGACCCGGCCGGGGTCATGGAACGGCCGGTCTCTTACGCTGTGTGAACAAAGCCTTAAAGAGGTCTCATACCTACCACTATCCAAACCAACTAGTTACATGATCAAATTGAATCTGACTGCTGCGACAGCTAGAGGGAGCTCTCAGCTTAGTGATTTATATACTGTGTATTAGACTGAGAACTCAATCATAACCTTAAAGAAGAAGTCAGGTGATTTCTAAAAGCCATCAGGGGCGGGGTAATTGATTACAAGTAACAATTTACTTCTTCCATTGCCCGCAGTGAGCAGCGTGAACGGCCGCGGGACCCCTGCTGGGCTCCTGGATCTCCGGGGTGTCCAGGTCATGACCTGGCTGATGTACTGGCCATTCAGCCAGTCAGTGGCTGGGGGGGGACGTCACTCCAGTCACTGATTGGCTAAACGGACAGTTAATCTGCCAGGACAGACATTTTCCCTGGAGACGTCATCACTCACTCAGGGGAAAATTATTTCCGACAGGGGACCCAACACCGCTCCAGCCACTCACTGCAGGCACAGGAGAGGTAAGTCCCTACTTGTAGCCAATTTCCCCCTTCCCCCTTCTGGCTGCCGGCTTCTAAAAATCGCATGACTTCTCCTTTAACTATTGGCAACTTTATTTTTCTTTTTATGTTTCTTCTAAAAAGCTGTAGCGTTACTAACAATTATTTTATACATAATTTATAGCTAGTCATTGGGTTAAGGACTTGAGAGGCGTAATCCCTGTCTGGCTCCGCTAGTTTATAGGTCAGGCAGGATATAACTATGAAGACCACCTCTAAGAAAGGTCACCTGGACAACCTCTTTAACTTTTTTGAATATGTAAATTAGGTAATTCAGTGCACTGGGGGTGGTTCTTTAGTCGTAAGTGCATTGATCCACCAGCTGACTTCTGCAGAATCCCTACTGATGAGTATTTATCTGGTGCTCAGCGGTGAAGAGCAGCCTAGCATGACAAGTTGAATATTTATTAGTAGGCGTTCTGCAGGAGCTGTCGGGCAGGCGGACCGAGGGCTAAAAGAACGCCCACCGTGCACTAAACAACCTAATTTACATATCATTAAAAGTTAAAGTTTCTTAATAACACCAGAGCACACTGATATAATAAAGGTGCTTGCAGTTAGAGATGATCGAACATCAGAAAATCTTAGGTTCTATACTTGAACCTTGTCGAACCTTACGCATTTGATTCCCGATGCCTTCCCGGTCTGTGGGGGAGGAGGAGATTCCAGGCGGTACCCGGGCTGTCTCCTCCTTCCCCACGGACCGGGAAGGCATCGGGAATCAAATGCGGAAGGTTCGACATGGTTCCAGTTCTATAGAACCTAAGATTTTCCAATGTTTGATAATCTCTACTTGCAGTCTCTCTATTTCCTGCCCCATGAGACTATGTCATCAGCTTAAGACCGCCAAACTCGCTGCTATATTCCCTTTAAATAAAAAATCTCAGAATGCCTCCAAAACATCAAAATAAATTTCCATGAACCCTTGCATTTCGGGATAAAAATATTTTATTCCCCTTGAAAAACTTCATACAACCTTAACTGTATCCAAACCAGAAGATGCAAACTGATGCAAGTAAAGGCTTCCATAATGAACGCCTCCTCACTTAGTGCTGCAGATGTGACCCTTAAAGTGGAGCGCAGGACAAATTAGAACACGTTCCGCGTGTAAACTGAGTAAATATTTAAAAGTAAAAAAAGCTGCATTCTCAATTTAGATTTACAGTGTAATGACCATGAATAAAAAAAGTTCAAATTCCTTTAAGCAAATGGTCACGACCTTTAAGTACGCCAGTGAAATCTAATTACTACATCTTTGTTTCTGAAAGTGTCTCTTGCGAGGCTGAATGGAACCAGTGAATGAGCTTCCTTGCTGGCTTCCTGTACTCGGCCTCTCAATCCCCTGCCAGGACAAGTGAGGATAAGGTGAAGTTTGTTTTGAAGAAAAGTAATTTTACCTCTGATTTGTTTGCATAGAACGACAGGGATCTTAGACTTCACTGGCGGGGTTGGGGTCTCTTACATGCCCGCCAATGCCCAGGGGATCCAGCAGGTTATCTTTCCAGATTTAACTGCATGCAAGAAAGCATACGGTAGCTAAAACAGATAAATGGGATACATGGCTGAGGCACTAGTATGTCAATGAACTATGATTTACCCTGATGCTCTTTGTGAACTTCTGCTCGCTGGGTGACCTGATCTTATCTGTTGCTTTCCCACTCAGTGCAGCTTCTGGTTGTAATTACCCCATTTAAGAAGCATCCTTTTAAAATAGCTTACATGTTGGGATTCTCTTAAGATAATCATATTAAGAACATATTAAGGAGTAGACACTCCAGTCAGAAGACTTGTTGGTGAGGATAGAAAACAGACAGTAGGTGGGAGGAGACAGGCATCGATACGAAAGGACTCCACCATTTACGAAATGCAGAATCCAACCAAAATACCAAGAATAACTAACGTCGTAAGTCAAAGCGTAATAAAGTGATGATGATATTGAGTCCAACGTTGGTCTTTCCAAAGATGGCACCGGGAAATATAGAAGAAGGCTCAGATATTTTGAAGTTTCTGTAGATGGATTGATTTCAAGATTAAGGTTGTTAACTGCACACAGAACCACTGAGGAAAGAATAAAAGCCTTATTGCACAAAGCAATTATCCGACGTATTTGTCCAATTATCGGCCATTAACAGCCGATAATCGCTTTGTGTCATAAAAGGCAATGATCAGCCGACATTAACAATGTTGGCTGTTTTCTTTCATTGTCTTTTAACATGTGGAGACTGCCCCTATAATAGCTCCAGCAGCGAATGGGGAATGAAGAGCAAGCGAGGGCTGACCTGACAGGTTGGTGCTCACTTGCTCCCCGGAGATCACCCCGTGTAATAGGGGCTTAAACAGGTACTCCAGTGCTGATGAAAAAAACAGTCAATCATAAACATAGTTTTCCCACTTACCATCCCTCCTGAGTCTGTCTCCGTTTGAATTTCCTGCTGTTTGCAGGTCCCTTAAGCTCCAGTTGGTGTCCTAATTTTTTCTTCACTTCCTAAATTTGGGCTTTCCCATGATGCACTTTGTCTCCTGTGATGTCTAACTGACTCTGTAAAACTGTTAGATGGCTTACATCTTATTCAGCCAATCAGAGCTGAACAACCTGTGTCATCTGACAAAGGGAGGTTGGCCTAACAGGGCTTAGACCCGCCTCCCTCTTGATGATGTCATTGTCACAAAATGGCTTCCTGGGGTCAACAGTCATTAGATAAGAATGAGTTTACTTCACTTCCTGGTGGGGGATTGAGGGAGGAAAAGATAGGGAAGAGGAGCAGATAGGTGATTGAAGCATATTACAACGTTATATAATTTTGTAATGTGTTTCAATTTCTGGGAAAAAGCTTTTTGATGGAGTACCCCTTTAAGGCCTCTGTGTAAGTATCTCCACTTTAACCTAAAACACACCTTGATCATATGTTATCATAAGCCCGTCAATGGTGAGCACTGACTGATCACCAAGGGTCCAAAAGAGATGAAGTACAAAAGGTTGTGTGGTCTTGAGAATCAAGTAAATGATAATAACCCTACAATTGTGACAGTTGAGCAATTCTTCCTTTCTTCATTATCATTTTAGACCAGGACTTTAAATGATAATGACTAGGTGTTAGCAATGCTTGTCCAAGCAAAAGTTTTGTTAATCCCTAAATCTATGTGTCTGTATCTTTGTAGCTAGTTTATTCCTACTACTACTACTGAGACCCACCTCACATTTTGAGAACCACTTAAAAAGGACACGTGATGGGCTCCAGATAGAGGTGACCTATTTGAACTTGATGAACCCAGATTTGTTGTGAACTTTGAAATGATGGCAGACACACATTTTAATACACTTCTGCTGTTATATAGAAAACAAAAAAGGGCCTATCTTACCTGTCTGCCCTGCACCGGTCTCATTCTATGGGTCTCCAATGTTCCCGCTCAACACATCCACCTCCACTTGACAAATTTATCTCAGCCTGCTCAACCAGTCAGTGGCAGCGGTGCTGTCCCATCTCAGTCAGTGATCGGCTGAGCGGGCTGCCCCTCTTAAGACAAGTTGGGAGCCAATCCATAGAAAGACACCGGGGGAACGTGGACAGGCGAGTAGTGAAGAGCAAACTTGCCGAACTGCACTAAACAGCTAAACGCCTATAATCGCTTAGTTGTTTTATTGAAGTTTGTTTAAGGTTCGGCTCAAACTAACCCAAACTTTGAAGCAAAGTTTCAAATTTAAAAAGTTTGCTCATCTCTAGTTCCAGATTCGCAGACCATTACAAAAGACCAATAATTGTTTAGTGTAATAGCGCATGTTGAAAGGCAACAATCAGCTGACATGCACAATGTCGACTGATCGTGGCCTTTCAACATGCTGAAAGAATCGATTTGTGCAGTTTTCTGCACACCACTCCGTGTAATAGGACTTTAATGGGCCGCCCGAACAATCTAAAGATCGTTCGGGAAGCCTCTGCCACTGCTCCCTACAGCCCCTCCTACTGCTCACAGATTACTGTCTGTAATAGCACAGGCAGAGAGCGGGGAACAAGGGGGAAGCGAGCGCTGAACTTACAGGTCAGCGCTTGCTTTCCCTGGATTATTGTGCAGGGTAATATGGCCTTAAGAAGATAGTCACTCAACTTTTTTTTTACTTTATAGCAAATACAAAGATCACAAACATGCTACAAGCAATGTTTGCTTAATACAGAAACTGAATGTGCAGGCCTCAATAATATAACTAATATATATATATATATATAGGAAAAAATAACTGCTTTGTAATTTCCAATTCTAAAATAAATATTATCACACTTCTAAAAATACTGAAAGTCTACAAATAAGGAAATGTGCTTAAACCTTACTGAGCTCATCAATTGTAAATATTATAAAGATTATAAAAGGCATTCAAGATAAAAATCCAACATGGAGTTTGGCAAAAGATGTTGGTTGTTCCCAGTCAGCTGTGTGTGTAAAATTTGGTGCTAGTATAAACAAAATGGGAAGCTTATAAAAGTAAAACGTACAGGTACACCAAGAGAGGTGCAAAAACAACTGGGCAGAAGTAGGTCCAGTTGTTTGTTTGTTTGTTTGTTTTTCGTTTTTTTTTTTTGCTTTTGTTTTTACAGAACTGGAAGTATTTGAAAGATTTAAAGTCAGAAAATTTCAAAAGAAAAAACTGCAAAAACACCTAAAAATAAAAACAAGGTTGTGTTGTCGCGGCCTTAGAGTGGACTAAAGAAAATGATCATAGAGTGTTAAGGATTGGATGAAAGCGGTATTCTGGCATGAATCACCAATGTGCATCGGCCAAGGAGATGATGCTGGGACTTCCGTATGAATTTATAAAGATGATAGCTGACGCAAAGAATCACATTTCCTTACTCATGTATTTTGTGGGGTTGCCAGTAATTTTTTGAAGCCAGAATGTTTGGCTATTAAACATCAAATGTTATGTGTCCTGTCTATAATTTGTGTATTAGACCATCCTCTAACCACGGGGATTCCATAACTGTTATCAGCTGTTGTCCTATCTGTGCTGGTTCTTCTAGCAAGGTGGCCACCAAAAGCAATAGCAGACTCTGACTATGATAGATAGGTATAATGCTGCTTATAATAAATGGCAGCCTGTATTCTGATGGTTTTGAAGGGCAGCACACAACAGTATGATGTCACTCTGGGGATAATGAAAAATACAGTGCAGGGTGGGGGGGCGGGAATATAATAAAGAAGGTATACTTACCCGTTCCCATGCACCATAGCATTGCATTACTGCTCTTGGACCCCGTTGCCCCCCTCAGCTAACGTAATATTAAGACCTGGCTGAGAAATGCCCACTGAGCTAGCTGACTGGCTAAGCAGACCAACAAAGTACAGCAATCTCCCCGAGTGAAGAAAATCCAGCGAGGTACTCATTCAAGAGCCTCCATTTATACATTGCCCTCTATAAATTTAAATCCTTAAAGCCTTAGTTGCGAGTCTCAAAACACAGGAATAGCCAGATATCCCTCCAGGGAAGGAAAACCTGTTGCCAAGGGGGTGCCTCCCAGTGGGGAGATCACCAAAACACCCTGATATGTAACCCCTTAAGTCCCACTCGGTTGCAAGTATTGGGACACAAATAGGAAAATACCAAGGTGACCACTTTTGCGTCAAAGTCTAACTCAGTTGTGAGTATTGAGACATGACAAGGGTTTACCAAAGCCAGGCATCCTTCTACAGACAGCTGTTTCAGGGTATTTGCCCCTCGTCAATGTGGAGCAGGATTCTGGCTAAGCAGGCTTTCCCCTTCGGGTCATGACAACACCAGAACACAGGAGAAAATGGAGACGAGTGAGAGCAAGGTGGTGCGTGGCACTGTGGGGTCATGGGGATAGGTAAGTATATATTCTTTTGTTTTCCCTGGAGTTCTCTTTTAACCATTTTGTTACTAAATAATTTTTCCACCTATCCTGAAAAATAGAGAACTGCTGGGAGTCCAATTGCAAACCCATTTCTAGATCAGGGGACCATGTCAACTTGCCACTCCACCACCAGTTGTACTACAGTGCCAAAGAGGAGATAAATGGAGTAATGAGGCACAGTCTTCTTCCTTAGTGATAAGTGGGGGTCCTAGGCATAGGAGATCCATTTTAACATAGGTGATCAATCTTTTTGACTGTACGCCAATGTGTTATTAGCAGAATATCTACTAGAAGAAATATGATGCCTAAAAGAAATGTTGTAAACCTGTGCCCATTGGGGTCATAATGATATAAGGATACCTCTCACTCTTCCTGGGAGGTTAAGTTGAAAAAGAAGTGGATTAAAGGGTCCTCAGAAGACAACTGACACTTTGCAAAATATTTAGTGAAAAACAAAAAGAGAAAAGAGGTGTTTTTCTTCAAACAAATGAGAGGTCAAAAAGCTGGAGGCAGATCTGCAAGGAGAAAGAGAGAGCCAAAGGCAAGAGGGGCTCAGCAGGTGTCATATAGCAGAAAGGATTGGGCAGGTGAGCGCTCAATGAAAGCCTCCTGCACTTAGGTGATGACTATTGTTCTGCTCCCTCGCTCCTATGGATTATTTAAATGTGCGACACACATGAGCACATCTGCATTCTTCTCATCATAGGCTTTGTAGTCACTCAGAAGAAGAACTTAGGAGGTCTTTCCCTGGACACAAGTATATACTAGTGACCAGGTCCAGAAACCAGTGGAATATCATATTTAAAGAATATCTGTCCTACTAAAAAGAAAAACTTTTGACGAGGTCCAACAGCATTCAGTAGGTGAAATTCATATTAGAATCTTTATTGCATGACGGAGTACAGTGCAAAGTTTCGGCCAACACAAGCTTGTTGCAGGGACATGTCGAATGTTTTGATCTGTGAGACTCAGCTGTGTAACGCCTGGAGTAGTGGATCCACTGGACCGACACCAGCGATGGCACTAACCTCACCAGGGGGCGGAGTCTAAGGGGCCGCTGGTTTTCACCAGAGCCCGCCGCAAGGAGGGATGGACTTGCTGCGGCAGGCGACCCCCAGGTCGCTACCCCTGGCTTGGTTGCTGGTGTCGGCAGGCGAGGCGTGGCAGGAGATGGCACAGGCAATGGTCTGCAGGTGAGAGCGCACGTGACAGGCTGAACACGGGAACAGATGGAGTGACAGGGGAACAGGAACCAGGAACAGGGACTAGGGACCAGGTAACGGATAGGACTCAGGAACAGGGACTTGGGACCAGGTAGCGGAATAGGACACAGGAACAACCGGGGGCTGGGCCAACGCTATGGGAAGCATGTAGAGGCTCCAACACTAAGGACAGGGCATGCTGGGATTTATAGGGGAGTGATTGGTGCCACTAACCAATTAGGAGCGCACTGCCCCTTTAAATCTGAGACAGCCGGCGCGCGCGCGCCCTAGGAGGCGGGGACGCGCGCGCCGGCCGGCACAGACCGCGACATGCACGGAGGAGAGGTGAGGCGCCCCAGGGGCCGAAGCAGCAGCAGCGCCGGGTCCCAACACAAGGACCCCGGCGGCTGCACGGGACAGGAGGCGGTCGCGGCGGCAACCCGGGACGCGGGAAGCCGCCGCGGCCGTGACAAGCTGAGACCCCCAACAATCAGGAGAATGAGTCGGGAGCAGCTGGGACGGAGATTGTTGGGAGCCAATGAGTAAAATGCCCTAGTTCACACTTTTCCCGGGTTGTCCTCCTGATCGATGAAGAGACCCCAACTGATCAACTGATCAAACCTGTCCCTACGACACATCAAAAAATGTTTTATGACACTGCCCATTTAAATGCATTTCAATTCAACTATCATTTTTGTAAATACCTTTTTATTATTATTTTTTATTAGAATTTAATTAAATTTTCATTATTATTATGTCTTGGGGCCACAAATGAAGCATTGTTACTTTGTAGGAGACCAACAAAACAAAAAGGGAAGGCCCGTCATATATACTCACTGGCACACCGAACAAATGAAGAAAATATGTATCTTAATTTCACATAAATCAAAGTCACATCACACTGGGAAATAAACATTTAAAAACATTTAAAGTGGGGCCCCACTACATATAGGGAAAAGCCCCCAGGACACTCCGACAAGCAAAAGTAGCAAGGGCCATATCTACCCAATGAATCTAATGTGATAACTATGCCCCACTACTGTAAACAATGATGATGAGGTAGAAAAACTACCAAAAGATGTGCAAAACAAGCAAGGGCAGGTATAACCAAAAAAATTACCAAATATCACCAAATTGTCAGAAGGTCCATGTCGGGCTCCACTGCTCCCCACGCATTTGGTTCCTCACTGGGTACTTCCTCAGGGGTTAACTTTGTAGGAGACATACCTGGGGAATTTCTACTAGGTGGGGACACAGAAGGAACGTTATTTATATGTAGGGGGTACAAAGGTGGGTACTATAAGGGCCCTATTACACGGGACGATTATCGTGCGGAAAATCGTTATATTTTTCAAATTTAAACGATATTCGTCCTGTGTAATTGCAGGCAACGATCGAAAAGTCGTTCGTATGTTGTTGATCGTTCATTTAGATCTAACCCTAAAATCATCGTTAATCGTTCACTAATCGTTCGCTGTAATTCCACATTCATATGCCGTAATTCCATATTTGTTCAATAATTGCTCAGTGTAATTCCAAATAGTTCCTTCTATTGTTGGGATCAGATGGAGTAAACAATTGTAGCAGAGATTGTTGTAACTATCATAACTAATGACTATCGTTCTGTGTAATATGGTGAATGATTTCAGGTTAACTTTAAGCAATCTCGTTTGCGATTGTTTATCGTTAATCACTAATCGTTAAAAATCACCTCGTCAGAGGTACTATTTCAGTGTGTTATCCTATTACCATCTGGGACACCACTACTGTCTGGGGTGCTATATGGGGAACTATTATTTTTGGCTAAATGGGGTGCTATATGCCACTATTGTTTGTTGGTGTTTTTGTGTTGGCTCTAGTTTTGGTGGATAACTAGGGCTAAGACACCATCAATTCTGAAGTACAGTATTTAGTGGTCCCTATACACATTGAACATGGAGTAACTGCGGCAGTAAATATCAAAGCAGTAAACTCTTCAGATGTAAGTTATGGCTGAAAGTCTTCATGGTGGTCTGGGCCAAATGGAAAAGATGGGAAACATAAAGGAACAACTGAATTACATAGTTACATAGTTGGTACGGTTGAAAAAAATCTATCAAGTTCAATTTACAGGCTATATTCTGTAGATATTCTGTGTATGTATATACAGTAGATACCATATATAGTATATATAGAAGGTGACTTTGTACAATGTTCAGCATTAGTGGCCCTACTCTTCATTTTGCCCAGGGCCACACTTTATGTTAAACTGGCCCCAGAGGACGTAAAATCAGAAACGCATAAAGTTTCACTGATCAGTTTTTAGTGGCAGCAGATCTCCTTCATCATCCTCAGACAGAAAGCTCCTTGACCTGCGGTATCCTCACATAGTAAACCGAAGCTATAAATCACTAATTGTGCAAAAAGAAGAAAAAAAAAACATTGCAGGTGTCAGGAGCTTCTAAGAGTGAAGAATTTCCAGTTATGTAGAATCTGCAGATGTTGAACTCTCTAAGTGTGCCTTTAAGTTGAGGACTGTCACTTTTCTTCATTCATTTCACTACACAATCAATGGCTGCTTATTCCTGACAGGCGGCAAGTGGTGCAGCTGAATTACTGACATTTAATGTAAGCTCATTGTTATGAATGGAGAGTCACAAATGATGAATGTGATGTGATCTGCAGGACAATGCCCTTAGTATAACTGTTCACCAGACCACCATTTGCCTCTGTTACGTATTTTCCATAGTGTATATGGTTCCTTCTTGGCAGTGTGGTTTCAACTAGGGATGAGCGAATTTGCAGTAAGGGCCCACAATGGAATCCCCGCCGGCAGATTCCACAGCTCACCCCCGCTCTCAGAGGCTGGCAGACGCGCACATCTCCGCTGGTCCCATAGGCTTCATTCTTTGGTTTCCCAGACTCTGCCGTCTGCTCGGAGAATGAACCCGCTCATTCTTCAGGCAGACGGCGGAATCTGGCAAAGAAGCTGCCGAGCTGCGAAATCCACGGTAGGTGTTCCGTTGGGATTCCATAGTGTGCACATACCCTAAGAACAAAGCAAAGCAGTTCGTTAAGATCAGCCAGCAGCTTGTCAGGCTGCTAGCTTTGAAGTCCATGCCACTTGGTACCGCTCCTCACCGGGTTCGAGTACTTCGAAGCCAGCAGTCTGACAAGCTGCCAGCTTCACTTTGCTCTTACTGTAAATTTGCTACAACCTACAATCCATAAATAATGTGAAACTACAGGGATATCATATGCTTAGAAGAACATGGCCGCTTTAATACATACTCATACGTATTCATGTATATTCATCCTCCGCCGATCTCTTAGTGATGCTGTTCTGACAGTGCGATCTCTATTGCACATAACTCCTCGTCGACCATCCTGACACGTGGGAAGTGCCTACTCAGCCAATCATTGAAGGCGTTGGTGACCTATCTCAGCCAGTGATTGGCTGGGCATGTGTTTCCTATGTTTTATTGGCCACACATAATGTGCATCAGACGAATTATGGCAACAAAGTGCCAGCGGCTGTCCAGGCAACTGTGCCCACAGCAAAGCTGAGCCTTGAAATAGGCTGGCCCAACAAGCACTGATCTACAAGGTTAGGGTTCATTTAGAGGAAGCATCAGCCCATGTAATAGAACTAGAAGACCTAGTTCACTTGCAAAGACTATCATACTTGGAAAAGTTGAAGGGAAATAGGTGGGAGGACAACCAATATCAAGATGGAAGTGACAGAAGTCATGACCGACAAATTGTTGTTTAGTCACTAGGACTGGAAACACAGTGACATTAAATAATTTCTTCCAATGAAACCTTATTGATGGTCCCTGGAAATCCCCTTTAATACTAGCCAAATCAGAATGAATTTAAGGCTTCATATTAAATATAATTTTATCTTGCTTTTATCTTGCTCTTGGGAGGTGCAACTCATGAATGGTCAATTGCGTCCACTAGAGGGCATTCTATGCAGTATAAAGGTCGCGATATAGTAAAAACATCTCAGATTCTCAAGATCATATAATGTGAGTTACTGCAAGAATAATCAGAAGTACATGACAGTGACTCTAGATGCCATCACACATATACTCATCATATGGATACCAATACGCTAGTAGTATCTGGGAGTCTGGAATTATTTGTTAAGAATGTTAGTCCTATAGATAAGGAAGGCTTTATGGAGAATGTAAACTTGGCCATTAGATCTTCACGTACGTCAATTAGTTGAAGACAAAGACCAAAAAAAATCCCCATCATAATTGTAGAGGCAGCAGGAGTCTAAACCACCAAAGCCTAAGGAGATAATTCCTCTTCCATTTTGACAAGTTAGTGCTCATTGACCAGACACCACCATTAATGAAGGCTCCTACAGGTCTCCAGGGATGTGCATGGTCTAGGATAAGATATGTTCCAGGAAAATCCTCAGAACGTGCAGTTCCAGTCTATATTTAGTCATTTAAGCAGCGGTAAGCAACCCATTCCACATCTATGCAAAACGATGGCCATATTATTCTGTGGAGCCAGTCGGGAATTGCAGGTTCCCTATATCGTAATACTTATATATGCTATTATAAATTATGTATATTATAGGTAATTGTGCTGGCAACAGTACAGTATCGGTCGAATATCTGCTGTTGTAGGACCATCATCCAGCCCTTTAGACATTATTAGTTTGTTAGAAGATCCCATTGAAATTGTCAATATACACTGCAAAAAATCAATTGTCTGTAGTCAACTGGAAAATCTCCTCTTAGTGCTTCTCTCATCTTCCACCTTTAACTGTTTAAGTGCTGGAAACTGGTGACTGGAAACTTACAAGGAAAAAACTATATTTGGATGTAGTGGAGGATTGTCATCAATATGTAACATCAATACATCAGTACTTCTCGGGTGACTACAATGCTAAGAACAAAAAGCATATCAATCAACGTGTACGGTGCATTTTTGAGATGGCCTCAAACCATTAGCTCAGGGGGCAAAAAAAAAATAAAATAGAAAGATGGAATCTGTAGAGAGGAAAAGGGGTGAAACCTACTGGGTACAATTATATAATGGGCAGGTGTAATGCTCATGTCCATACCCATGACAGCTTATCCTAAAAAGTTTGTTGGAAGATAAGTAGTAGAGATAAGCAAATCTACTGTGAGTTTGGGTTCATGAAAACATATCAATAGTCTGTATCCATGTTCTCCAGACAGCCCTAGGGCTGCATCCATTTTCTCCAGCCACCGGGAGTCAAATGCTTCATGCATGGGGTTTCGCGAAGTCTAACTTACTGTAAATTTGCTCATCTCTACTTAGTTGCCATTTATGAACTTTCCTTCATTTGATCCAGTTTGATGATGAGCAACATATTTTCAAATAGCTTTTATCTTATGACTTAAAAAAAAAAAGAAAAATCTTGACCACTAGATGTCTCACTTCCCTGCAAACTGCTGCCCACTGCCTGTTGTTAGGGGAATTCCATCTGTAGGTGTAAAGATCAGAATGAAACAAGAAGTGAGGATGGGGCTTAGCTTGTGGTATGTGCAAAAGAGAGGAAGAGTGTTAGGAATGTGACTTTGCGCTCCTCGGTCCGTGCCGGGCGGCCGAGGAAGTGCTGAATTTCTGTCTGTGTTTGCACTGAAGGAATTGTGTCTGAATTGTGTCTTACTTTCCAGCCACACCTGCCTTGCCTGTCAGACTTCTGGCAGTGCAGGGGTTACTGCACTGCTAGGTCTGTTCAGCTGAACTTGGTGCTGGAATCAGGGCTGCTCCAATCAGCTGCTGGACTTTGGCTCTGAGCCTGGATAAAAAGCAGTCAGTTGCTCACTTCCCTGCTGGCTTTAGAGTAATCTAGTCCCAGCTCACCTTATCCCTGTCCTGCATACCCTGTCCTAGCTACCTGCTGTTGTTACTCTGTTACCTGACCTCCTGCCTGTCACCGACTATCCGCTATCTTCCTGATTTTGTACTTCGCCGCCCGTGCTGACTTGGCTCGTTTGACTCCGCTCTATTGTGTTTGTTCATCTGTCTGCGTTTTGTGTTTCACTTACATCAGTACAGGGATCGGCATCGTGGTTGTCCACGACCGCTTAGGGTCGTTTGCGGCAAGTAGGTAGGGTCAGAGGGTGGGTCTAGCTTCAGGGCTCACTGTCTTGTATGTTTCCCTACCGAGTCTGACAAAGAGACTGTGGACTGTGGGAATGAATATCAAGTTTTCTGACTGTTCAAGAGAGTCCATGCTGTGCCTAGCTGTGCAGCTTGATGGTACTCTCAACATGAGCGAGAGAACAAAAAATCAACCTATCAGCAGACAGAATGGGCTACTGTTAAAAAGAAAAAAGCGATACTTACCTACCCTGGTCCTCTACAGCTCCTGTGTTGGCTACTTCTGGTCCAGATGTACAGACAATTGCATGTAGCGGGAAAACTCTTTTATTATTTTATATGTTAAGATAAAGAGAGATGGCAAACCATAATCAATATACAGAAGACTAAATATTATACTACATACCTCTAAACACCCTCTGTTACCTTTCTATACTAAGGATGTGCCAGAAGTTGTTGTTCCCCGCTAAACACGCTTACACTAAGCATGAAAGTTACAGGTTACAAGAGTAGAGGTGTAAATGGAAAACATCACTAATATTAATGAATGTGTTAAACATGGCCCATCAGGTGACACCCAACCACTGGCCTCTCAGGGATCCCAGTAGGACACTGCTCAGACAGGCTCTAGCTTACCCTTAAAGTACAGTTGATATACAGTACAGACTGCTAAGGCCCCGCTTTTGAGCCTCATTTACATATTAACAAAAAGGTTTCTCTGGCACTAAAAATTACTTAAAAGATTTTAAGTATCCTGATGACTAGCCCTATTTAGCCATGAACCTATTTAGGCCCCTGTTTTCCTGCTGACAGATCCACTTTGTTCCCACACAGTATTTTTGCTCAGTATTTTGCAACCAAAACCAGGAGTGGATTGAAAGGCTATGTTCACACACTGTTGAAATTGAGTGGATGACCGTCATTAAATGGCAAATAACTGCCGTTATTTTAAACCAACGGCAGTTGGTTGTTGCCATTAAATGGCAGCCATCCACTCAATTTCAAAAGTGTATGAACATAGGCTTTCTGTGTGTTGAATCCACTCCTGGTTTTGGTTGCAAATTTTAACCAAAATAAGCAAATAAGCAAAAATACTGTGTGGGAACATAGCCTAAAGAAGTTATCTAGAATTAGAAAAAGCATTACTACTTTTTTTTTGCAGAGGCAGCACCACCCCTGTCCCCAGGTGGTTTGCGGTATTGCAATTCAGCTCCATTAATTTTAATGGAACTGAGCTGCAAAACCACACCCAAACTGAGGACAGAAGTGCCCTGTTTTCCAAAGCCTAGATAACCCCTTTGATGTCTCCTGATCTCTGCTGTAAAAGTGACATCTAGTGACCACTACAGACATTGTAACACAACACTGCTTAACAAGAAAAGAAGGTGTAAGAGTGGGATGACTGATGCACTGGCATCCCATCAAACCAGAGATGGCAATATATATTGCAGCAAACCAATTCCCATTCATAAAGTGAACATAATCGGCTACTGGCTATGTTTGGGCCACTTACTAAACATATACATTTATTTCATCAGACAAACAAACCTATACATGCAGAACAAACCTATACATGCAGAAAGTGACCTGAACACAGTCCTTAGCTGAGCTGCTCCAAATGGGGTTATTCAGAGCCACAGACTGGTCAGACTTACCACCAAAACTACAAAAAATAGGTATAGACTTATAGGTAATCTAAGGGCCCTATTACACAGGACGATTATTAATAAACGATCACAAACTAGGTTCATCATTACCTGAAATCACAACGATCACAAAGATTGTTCATCATTTACCTGAAATCGTTCCCGATATTACACAGAACGATAGTCGTTAGTTACGATTGGTACTACGATTGTTACTACGATTGTTTGCTCCATCTGATCCCAACAAAAGAGGGAACAATTGTGTAGTGCAATTACTTAAACTGTTTCGGAGCTTACAGTACCATAATAATTGGTGATGTCCGGAGTTCCGAATTTTGGTCCGTAGCACCAATTCCATAAACAAACTGTAATCACAGAATATGTGAATGCCCTCTTAGGCTATGTTCACACAATGTATATTTTCGTAAAATCCTTATTACGAAAACATATGTTACCTCTCCGTCTATGGGATCCCGGCCTGAGCGTATACACATAGTAGACGCTCCGGTTGGGATCCCTAGTGGCGCCGCAAACAACTGACATGTCTGTTTTCTGCGGCCGCTATTCATTGAATAGCGACTGCAGAAACCCATGTCAGTGCACACTGTGAAGCGTGCGGCTCGTTCCATAGCATGCAGTGGAGAGTTCTAATGCGGGCGCGCACGGATGCGCCCGCATCAGTACCCTGCGGCTAAAAAGATGATCTTTTCGGAGACCGACCATTCCGTGACTCGGCCGGGTAACTGAACGGCCGGTCTAATGCCTTAGTCTGTAAAAAGTTTCTTAGGCAGGTGGTTTTAATGTTATGGCTACTTGGAATATATATATATATATATATGAGCATAAGAGCATTTTAAGTGAACTGTATTTTCTACAAATGAACAGTCTCTCTACCTGAAGGGTGGTGGGGGATACACATAAGGGGTCAGAGGCTGCAGGAAGAATACCACTGATGTGGGGAAGATTTGTTTATTACTATATTTATACTACTGCATCCACAAAGCAATAGTGATAAGGTGGCACTCCGAAACCAGTGAATACAATAGTGAATTTATTCAGCCATCATGTGCAATATAACGTGTGTTGCTTGAGGCTATGTTCACAAAACGTATCAGACCGGCCGTTCCGTGTCCCCGGCCGGGTCACGGAACGGCCGGTCTGTGCCCGGATCATCGTGGCCGGTACTTAGGTACCGGCCGGATGATTCGGCCGGCCGCAGAGCTCTGATGCGGGCGCATCAGCGTGCGCCCGCATCAGAGCTTCCAATAGCGCACAGTGAAGCGAGTGGCCGGAGCCGCTCGCTTTACTGTGTGAACTGACAGGTCTTTCTGCGTCCGGAATTCACTGAATTCTGGCTGCAGAAAACTGACCTGTCATTTATTTGCGGACCCGTATGGGATCCCGGCCGGAGCGCATACGATGTGTATACGCTCCGGCCGGGATCCCATATCAGATAAGGTTATGTTGCGCTCTGCAAAAAGTACGGCCGTACTTTTACGTAGTGTGAACATAGCCTGAAAAAGGTTTCATTGAGAAACTAAAGCGTTGTATTGCACATGATAGATGGATAAATTCACTACTTTAGCCACTATTTTCGGAGTGCCACCTTATCGCTATTGCTTTGTGGATCAAGTGGAGTCAGGGTCTGACTTCTTTGAGGCTGTGCACCCACCTGAGTTATTGCGGCACAGTGCCGTCTACACAGGAAGATTTGTTACTTGTATACTTCTGTATGTGCCAGGAGAAGTGTCCGGGTAGAAGGAGAGCTCCGCCAGTACTGGCAGGGTAGCGCTGAGTGAACCAGTAAAGTTCCCACCTGCTGGGGACAATGTGCACCTCTAAATATCAAGGTCTGAATAGTTGCTGTTAAATTGAGGAAGTGTTTTCCTCCTGTACTAGGGGTCACCCTT
This sequence comes from Dendropsophus ebraccatus, assembly GCF_027789765.1. Classification (NCBI taxonomy): domain Eukaryota; kingdom Metazoa; phylum Chordata; class Amphibia; order Anura; family Hylidae; genus Dendropsophus; species Dendropsophus ebraccatus. The sequence continues at coordinate 31,416,632 of NC_091461.1, forward strand.
TTAATGAACCATGGATTCAATCGCACGAACAGCTGCTTCTTTTATAAGCAAAACGGGTTCATGTACAGTTCAGTGTAACATAATAATTTAAGGAACGAGGATGCACCTTCCTCTCTCCTTATTTGTGAGTCTAGGTTACAAACTTTCTGTCATCTGACTGCCCGTGGCTGAGCTGTCCGCACTTACTGTGAATTATCACACTCACAAATGATCATGCACGGAATAAATAAAGCAGAAGATGTGGGATATGATTGCATTACAGCCATTTTATTTTATTTCACTAGGTGCCCAATGACTCCATCGAAACGTGGCGTGCAACGAGAGCCGACTCATATTTTTGGTCGAGAATAAATGCAGACAACCATTTGCTTTACGGCGTTATAAATGAAAACAACAATGGCCCGAATGGGAAGGTCATAGAAAGTGGAGAACCCTGTGGTTATATTGTACACAAGTGTTTTTTGTCTTTTTTTTATGTTGTTGTTTTTTTGGGGGGTTTTTTTATGTCACTTCTACATTTTTTAGGGTCATAAATTTTTTATGAATAATGAATGCCACACAAACCAATAGAATCGTAATGTAATATAAGTCACACAAACATTTGAGATTTGGTTGGGATTCATTTTTGAAGCCATGATCTTTGTGATGTGATTCAATGGTGTCCATAAAGGTAACTAAACCCATAGCAAATAATAATATGGAACCTCCTTCTCAGCCTTTTAGCAAAGATTAAGTGTAGTATCTGTACTTATAAGCAGTCAAAAATTTGTGCAGAACAGATCAAGGTGCAGTGTCCCAGTACCTGTGTTCAAGCTGTCATTCATCATCAGAAGTCATGTGTCTGTAAACATCCCTTTTAAGGCTGGGTTCACACTACGTATATTTCAGTCAGTATTGTGGTATATAGCAACCAAAACCAGGAGTGGATTAAAAACACAGAAAGGCTCTGTCCACACAATGTTGAAATTGAGTGGATGGCCGCCATTTAATGGCAAATATTTGCTGTTATTTTAAAACAACGGCTGTTATATTGAAATAATGGCTTATTTACTGTTATATGGCGGCCATCCACTCAATTTCAACATTGTGTGAACAGATCCTTTCTGTGTTTTTAATCCACTCCTGGTTTTGGTTGCAATATGAGGACCACAATACTGACTGAAATATACGTAGTGTGAACCCAGCCTTAACATGTATGTGGTACTATAGGTTTAAATAGTAATGTAAGGATAAATACTTGCATGTGCCTTGTAAGGAATGATGCCTTGGTCACATGGTTACAGATATTCTTTCTATGCAGAAGTTTCTAGAACAGCTGTGGGAGGAGTCCCTAGCCCAACCCCTTAGTACAGAAGAGGTAGACCCAAAAAACTGTTAGTCTGCCTTGAACCAGCAATGTGTAAACATCTAGAGCTTTTAGGCAGGCTATTGTCAGGGTCACGTTTGACAGTTCATCTTCTTGCTGGGTTGAACAGTAAGGGGGCATTCACACGCTCCATGCACAAAAGATACAGACCAGAATTCAGAACTCCTGGCATTGTAATTTATTATGATGTCAGGAGCTCTGAAACAATTTATATCTTCATGCTACTGACAAAGCGTGTCAGGACAGTAAGCGTGAATATTGTAACAGTTTCAGGGCTCCCAGCATCATTATGAATGATGATGCCAGGAGTCCCAAATTCCGGTATGCAGCACATCTTCTGTGCACAGACCATAATCACGGAACATGTTAATGACCTCTTAGGCCACGTTCACACAACATATGACACCAAACGTTCTGTGACCTGGCACTACCGGTCGGGATAAACTTAATTTCTATTGAATTGGGATGCGGGCGCATCAATGTGTGCCAGCATCCCAATTCACCATTGCACACAATGGAAAGTGCAGCCGGAGCCGCACTCTCCATAGTGTGCACTGTCAGGGTTGTGCGGCCACTATTCAATGAATAGCGGCCGCAGAAAACTGACATGTCAGTTTTTTTTGCAGCCGCTAGGGATCCTGGCTTGAGCGTATACTATGTGTATACACTCCGGCCGTGATTCCATAGACTGCAGCACAATGTAAATTTTCTATTAATCACGGCCGTTGTTGCAAATCAGCAACAACAGCCATGATTAATAGAAAATTTACGCTGTGTGAACGTGGCCTTAGTCTGTAAAAAGTATTTGTTAATAGTCAAAAGTGTTTCTCCTAGGATCAGAGATTGAAGACAAAATAAAAAGAGAAGTTCCTGCCTCTTTGGTGCCTTTGAACCCAACCCAGTCTAAATGATGCCTGCTTCAAACAAGTCAGTGTTCTGCTCCAAGTCCTCTGCTCCACGAAGGAGTTTCATGTTAGAGTAAGTGCTACGTGGCTACACGCCATAGAAAGTTTTCGTGTGATAGACCAAAGTTTGTGAGGTTTTTCTAAATAATTGTGTATTTAAATAATTTTAAGTCTTTTTTTCTAACATATAATTAGAAAACATTAGAACTCATTTTGTGATATATCATCTTTGTTTACTTAAAAATCACAATAAATTTCAGTTGACTGACCAAAGCGGTGTCACCCTATCCTAGTAGGGATCGCACTATTTTACCAAAGATTACTGATTCTCCTCTGGAAATAATACAGGAACCTATTCATCTCTTTTTACCTGTCACTTTCTTAGCACCATAATTAGATCCACACGTAGTTCTACAGCCATGGTATAACATTATTACATATCTGAGTACAGTATATTATAAGAATATATAGCGCCTGTAACAAAAAATAATAATCCTGAAACGTAATCCCGCCTGTGCAATGCAGCCTTAAAGGGCTATAACATTGTAGTTAGTACGGCATCTTTTCAGGGAATTTTTCTCTCCCATATTTCATGTGCAGTCATTGAAAAGCAAGCAGTGTCTGTGTGGTAAAGTATGCTGACAGTTTTAAGGTGAAGTCTGGGTCACCTCTCTGATACTGTAATTTTACCACTTCACTTTCTGCCATAGTTCAGTGCTGCAGGGGACTAGGTTTCTGCAGAAGATAAAAGCACACCAAGGTATTTTACACAGTGTGCAGATTTGCGACGACGTGGCCAGGAGTACACAAAGTCCGCCGAACTATGGATTATGTAAGACTTTTCAGTTTCACATTTTATTTCTATTAATTATGAATTATGAATTATTTATTTCCCCAGTTCATAAATTCTGGTTGTAACAGGCTGGAGAATATACCAAGATAGGATTTTTTATTGGTTAAAATCCAACACGCACTTTTTTTTCCCCAGCAAACACAGTATCTAGAATCTGACTGGTTGAAGAACTTGAAGAACTTATCACTAACTTTACTTTGCGATGATGTCTCCAGTACATTGCACACACACAGGAGATGAAATCCTGCTCCCCCATCTATCTTTTGTACTCTCAGAAGGAGCAGCAGCATAGAGGACATTATAGAGCAGTACTGAGCAGTTTATCTGTGGATTCAGTTAGCAATCCTTACTAGAAGCAGCAGCAACTCTGTATGGGTCCCTGCCTCCCTCCATGAACTCATTGAACTGATCCATCTTAAACTCTGAATAGGATTTTAACTCTAAATTAATAGTAAGGGCTATTAAGTAAGTGCAGGAAGTAGAGAGAGCTGAGGAGTCTGATAAGCAAAGGCAAATATTAAAAAAGACTCCGTAGGAGTCTCGAAACACGGGACTATCCAGATATCATTGCATATTTATATTTCCCAGTGGGCAATGCACTTAGGCTTTCACTGTGTTGAGCCCTTTTACTAACAGCCTGCAGTGTGTTCTTTAGCTGGTCTCCCTGAGATCAGTGATTGCTTTACTGAAGCGGATGAAGAGGCATTTTTCTCTAATAAGATATGTTAAAACATTTCTTATACTACTACTGATGTATTTAAAGAAAATCAATAGTTATGCTTTAAATAAAAGTGTGCGTTTGCTATGAAGTATGCTGACCCGATGGTTGGTCCCATGCACAAGCCCAACTCAGTCAGAATAGATACTATCCATGGATACCCAAACTTCCAGCCAAAGAATGGATTTCACACTGTTGGGTCAGCGTGCATTCAGGTACATTTTAAGCATTATGGTAGTCACAAGCCTCAGATACCAGACCCTCCTGGCCTTTTTTTAAGCCTCTCTTTTAACCATTTTTGTGTTCCCAGTTTTTCCTGCCATTTTTTTTTTTTGCTCTTATGAGATTCATTTTAGCAAAAAAATTGAAAATAGCAGTCTATCTACAATTAGGGGTAATGTTCCAGAGACATATTTTAGACTCACAAAAGCTTTACATTTCTCCGAATGTCATAAACCACCATAGTGCAACAAAAGTGAAAACCACCACAGGAAGTCATCAATCAATAGATGACAAATGATACAAGTGGTTTTACAGTTTTTCACATATAAAGATTATAAGCATATAATGTAAATTTATGCAGCTTCAGGCTATGTTCACACAGTGTAAGTTGTTACAGCGGCCATGATTCCCATGGAACTTACGTAGTGCTGCCTTTTGAGAGAATCCCGGCCAGAGTGTATACACATAGGGGGACATGTATCAAGTGGCGTACATATGGTTTTTTTCGGCGTAAAGAGACGATTTGCGAATATTTTATTCACAAAATGGCCGCTTTGCGAATAAAATATTCGCAAGCCGGCTCTTTACGCCGGGTACGTCAGGGGGCCGGGAGGGGGTGTGGTTGGGGCAGAACGGGGGGTGCGGACTCACGCTATTCACTATTTTTTTCTCTAAAAGATACACCGAAAACCTACTCCAGTCCTTAGCTGGTGTAGCTTTTCGGCCGTGCGCACCGGAGCGCACGGGATTTATGTAGAGGCAGTCGGCCTCTACATAAATCTCCGTAGCGCCGGAGATGCGGGGACATTTTTAAGTCCGGCGTAAAAAATGTCGGACTTAATAAATGTCCCCCATAGTATACACTCCATCCGGGATCCCTAGTGGCGCCTGCATCAGAACTAAGCAGCGCTAAAGATCTTTTTTAGAGACCGGTCGTTCTGTGACCTGGCCGGGTCATGGAATGGCCGGTCTGTTACAGTATGTGAACATAGCCTTATAATATATTTTGTGTTTGATTTACTTAAAGAGGTATTCTGCTCAGAATAAATTTTTAACATGTTTCTGACCAGATGCAGAAAATAACAGCCTGTTCTTAACTCTCCACGCTCCCTCGGTGCCCTTCTATGCTATCTTTGGTCCCTGACTGAAAAATCCCACCTTCACTTCCAAGACAGACTCAGTGACAGCCCATTTAGCCAATCACTGACTGAGGTGGGACAGTGCCATGGCCAGTGATTGGCTGAGCAAGCTGTCACTGTTAGATGAGTCTGTCTTGAAAATGGAGGTGGGATTGTTCAGTCTTGGACCAAAGATGACACAGAAAGACACCAGGGGGGTGTTGAGAGGTAAGAATAGTCTGTTATATTGTGCTTATATTCTTAATTGTGAGCAGAATACCCCTTTAAAGTTTTTAAGGTCTCGGCTTTCCGTCAGTGAATGCGTCCTATATTGCATAAATTCAGTGGTCAGATTATGTTCTGCAATCAGCTGCTGAAAAAAAAAACTAAATTATCGAACATCCACGGATCAGATCTTTTATGCAGCCATTAAAATGACTTGCCTTCGGCTGCACATCTTTACTAGAGATGGGTGAACCTGATATAAATTTGTTTGTTGGTCACCTGATCTTGTTTAGATATATAAGAGCTCTACATGAAAGTTTTTTATGTTACTTTTTACTAACTTCAAGCGGTGATAATAGCAATAATTTAAAAAAAATAAATCCTACAGTAAATTTTATCCAGCAAATTCACATAACTATACATGTACATACACTCTTGGAACACCCAAACATTCACTGCTTTCTAGCATGTGATAACCCTGTATTGACCTTTTGCCCCCATAGTTAACTTTGTGATTGCTGCAATAAATGGGAAGCTCTTTAGAAAATAGGGTTACTCCCGTTTAGGGCCCTATATACTGATATACAGTAGCAGGGAATATATATGGCTGTAAGGTCACTTAAAACCTTCAAAGGAACAGGTTCTCAAGATAAAGTCTAAATATAACATCAACTTGTCGTGAAGTATTTTGTTCTGATAAATTATACCTTTTCCTATTTATAGGCCGGTGGTCGGTGCCGACCATCCTTCTCTTCCATATGGCTAAAGCTTAATATGCTCAAACCAATCAACAACATGTAATCAATTAACGTCCTACACAAAGTATCAGAACCCTAGGCTGTTAAGAATTCTCTTTATATCTAATGAAATAAACATTTTGGGGGAGATTTATCAAGCATGGTGTAAAGTGATACTGGCTCAGTTGCCCCTAGCAACCAATCAGATTCCACCTTTTATTTCTTACAGACACTTTGGAAAATGAAAGGTGGAATCTAATTGGTTGCTAGGGGCAACTGAGCCAGTTTCACTTTACACCATGTTTGATAAATCTCCCCCTTCATCTATACCTTCTGCTTCTAAAAGACAGTCCTTAAAGGGACACAAGCAAAAGTTCTTAAAGAGGTTCATCAATGGAAAAAATGTTAAAGGGGTTCTCTACTATGGACAATCCCAACTTGTAAGGAGGATCTCTTGACACATAACTGATCTCAAGGTGTTCTCTGTAGGCAGGAGAGAGGTAAGCTGACGGCTTATCCTCACCAAGAGGTGAGGATCCTGTACAATGGACCCTTTTCTACTAACTGCGAAATCCCTAACTTGGTGTTCATAAATGTGTTTGGTAAACTAAACCACACCTTTAAATGGATGGTGATTAGAGATGAGCGTACCGGGTTCGGGTTCGAGTCGATCCGAACCCGAACGTTCGGTATTTGATTAGCTGGGGCTGCTGAACTTGGATAAAGCTCTAAGGTTGTCTGGAAAACATGGATACAGCCAATGACTATATCCATGTTTTCCACATAGCCTTAGGGCTTTATCCAACTTCAGCAGCCACCGCTAATCAAATGCCGAAAGTTCGGGTTCGGATCGACTCGAGCATGTTTGAGGTTCGCTCATATCTAATGGTGATCTTGCCCCAAATGAGCCTGTGTGGGAGTTACCACCCCACACAGCTTTATCAGGGTCAGGGAATAATCCAAGTGCTGTCATTCAGCTGTTCCTAGCCCAAAGAGTGTGTCCTATTAGAGACTCTTTTGCTCTATCAAAAGCTGAGGTAACCTTCTTCTTCAGACCATTGGGGCACCTTATTATCTGACTAAAGGCCCTATTCCACGGGCCGCCTTTGCTCCTCGTTCACCGCTCGCTGCCGCCGCTATTCGATGCGGCAGCAGCGAGCAGGTGAGTGCGGGAGGGGCGGAGGGGAGCTGCGGGGGGGGGGGCTGCCCGGGTGATCGCTGATCGTCCGGGCAGCCCATAGGATATAGCAGCGTCTGCTGCAGACGCTCCTATTCAACGGAGCAACTGCAGCAGATCGCTGCTATATCAGTCACTTGTTTTTCAACATGTTGAAAAACAAGCGACTGCAACGATCAGCCGACATGAACGATGTCGGCTGATCATTGCACTCTATTCCACGGGATGATTATCGTCCGTAGCGGCCTATATCGGCCGAATACGGATGATAATCGTTCTGTGGAATAGGGCCTAAATGACTGTGGATGTCGCCATCTTGAAATGGGGCCTTGATGTCCCGTTAGACTTCAAGATTAGATTCCTACATAGAAAAAGGATGGGTAGTCGTTCAAACCCATATGCCTTATTCACACGTTCAGTAAAGTTGTCCGTAATTGCGGATCACGGTTCACGGTTTAACTTAGAGCACATTGATTTCTATTGAGCTATTCACACAGTCCGTTTTAATTCTGATCCGTATTCCGTTCTGTAAAAAAAGGGACATGTTCTAGTGCGGATTGTCAATACGGTACAGATTAACAATAGAAGTCTGTGGGATCCGTATTTTTCACAGACGTCACAGATGTGACATCCGTGACGTCCTTGAAAAACAACTAGTACTATTCAAATTTTATGGAAACGAATGCAATACGGATGCAAATATGGATGAATTTATACAGACCACGGAGTAAATAGCGGGAGGTTTTGTGGTCCAGAAAAATTACTGAACGTGTGAATGAGGCCTTATTCACAGAAAACCACATAACGACGACTCTTTGCGGCTTATGACATCTTCCGTACTATTTATTTATGTATATAATATATTATTATTTATTTATTTATTATTTATTATTATATATTTATCTTATTATTTATTTATATAATATTATTTATTTATATAATATATAATATAATATATAATATAATGTAAAATATCATTGATACAAGTTATAATAATGATCAATAGTCAAACATAGTTTGGGACTTCATGATTGTTTGTTAGTTTGGTGGAGCCGTTTTGGTGGTAGAGGAAAGAGACATAAAGTAAGAGCCCTATTACAGGGAGCGATAATCTGCTGAATCAGGCCGATTCGGCCAATTATCGCTCCTTGCAATAGAGACAACGATCAGGTGAAGATCGTGTCATCAGCTGATCATGTCTTTAGGTCCAGACCTAAATGGATGGCTAACGGTTGAATAAACTGTTATACATCACCTGTCCACGCTCCCAGTCTTCTCCTGTTTGCTTCCTCCCTGCCGCCGTGGCTGCAACTTCGCTGACAGCTCGTTCAGCCAATCACTGGTCATGGCTGTCCCAGCCAGTGATTGGCTGAGTGGCCTGTCAGCTCAGACAGGCCGCTCTGAAGCTACAGCTGCGGCGCAGGGGGAGAGGGCAGAGAAAAGGAGAAGACTGGGAGTGTGGAGAGGTGATGTATAACAGTTTAGGGCAAGGGCTGCACGGACATCACTGACGATATTCCTGCAGCCCTTGCTAAACGATAATCGAGCCATGTAATAGGCTCAGTAAAGGAGCGCCAATCTAGCAGCATTACATTATTGATTAGGCTGTCATCGGCCCATGTAATAGAGGTTCACTACGGTGTAAAAGAAAGTGTCTGGATGACTTAAATTGCTATAAAACCAGGTTTCAAGAAGGTAAATGTGCTCAGATGTTACAATAGTAGATACTACAGATACCAGATCACCTCATCTGTTTTTGTGCTTGGGGTTCTGCACCCGATGAATGTAATCCTGCTAATCTGCACTAGTGTGAAGAATGGTCATTTCCACCCTAAATGTTTAATTGATTTTTTGGTATATGTATAAAAGCAATAACGATAATTTATCACAGCCGCAACTAGGGACTATGGGTTTTTAATTCAGAGCAAGCTCCCAAACTCCCCCTGGTGGTGACAGCTATCAACTAGAAAATCATTATTAGAGATGAGTGCAATCAAATGCCAAATCTAATCATCATTTAAAAGGATACCTCCAATCTTTATTATTTAACCCTCTAGATGCTGCAATCAGGCAATAATGACTGCAGCATCTAAGTGGTTAAACTAAACCTAATTGTTGGCTAAACCTAATTGTTTGTGGTGTGGGTGCCATTGGGCTGTCAAGTGAAAGCCTCCAGGCCTGCCAGGATTGTGCTCCTATTACACTCCCAAGCAGATGATATAAGATCAGTAATAACACAGTGCAATACATACATAACAAAAAAAAATGACAGAACTACTGTAACCTCTTTATTCCAGAATAAAACTTAACATTTCATGTTTAGGGTAAACACCCCAAAAATATATTGTTTTCTCAATGTGATTTATATAAATATATATATTGCTTTCTCAATGCATTATATGGTAAAATAAAGGGTACCATTAAATGTACAACTTCCACCTACAAGCCTTCATACAGTTCTGCTGAGGGGAAAGTACAAAAGGTGTGGCTCTTGGAAAATGAAGTTGAAAAAAAAAAGTCTTTAAGGGTACAGGATCCGCAGCAGATCTGCAGCAGATTTGATGGCCCAGATTGGATTTGCTTTGAATCTGCAACTTTAAATCTGTGCCATCAAATCTGCTGCAGATCCTGTACGTGTGAACGCAACCCTAAAAGGGTACTCCCAAGAAAACAATTTCCACAATTCAACTGGTGTCAGAAAGTTATACAGATTTGTAAATTATTTTGTAAAAAAAAAAAAAAAACTGTCTTCCAGTACTTATCAGTTGCTGTGTGTCCTGCAGGAAGTGGTGCATTCTTTCCAGTTTGACAGGGTGCTCTCTGCTGCCACCTCTTTCGGTGACAGGAAGTTTTATAAATATTTATACCTTTCTGACACTGGTTAATTTGAAACAATTTTTATTCTCCAGAGTACACCTTTAAAGGGGTATTGCAGTAAAAATAAATAAATAAATATATATATATATATATATATATATATATATATATTCTTTTTTATTTTTATTTTTTTATTTTATTTTTTAATTAGTAAAATTTATATAATTTTGTAGCCCCTTATTGCAGCCTTACTGTAGAAAAAAATTTCATTATCTTTATATTATAAAGTCAAAGAATTTAACGGAAAAAAATACAATAATAGCCAGAATACCCCTTTAAGACTGGGGAGGGGATGACTGAATGTAATGGCCCAGCACTACAAATAAATGTTATATACCCCCAGCACCTATAGGATTATACACTTTCAGTATGAAACCTAAATATAATAGAATACAACATACATGGAAATGTACTGTACCAGCTACCCTGACTATAATTCCGATCTCATATCCCCAAGCCTTACATTTTGTGGCGTACAGTTACCCCTGGTTATATATGTTTTTTCTAGTTTATATTGCTTTATGTTCACTTCCTGGAGACGGCCATAACACCTGCAGTGAAGTCAAGCATTCAGTTTTCCATCAGGGACGTTGCTGTACTATTTCGGAATGAAGCACTGCGATTCATCGGAACGAGCGAGGCTTGTGTGACATAAGGATGAACCCAATGAGTACGGAAAGTAAAACAAAGGGTGCTAAAATTGGAGTTAAATGTTGCAAGGAACATTTCTCCTTAATGAATTATAGGGAGATTTGTAGCGGTAGGACAGTCAGAGAGACGTCTATCAGCATGTGCAAGCAGAAGTGTCAAGTACTGGCTGCACTATATCCTTATTGCCCTCTCTGTGAACTGGACAGTTTCCTTTCACTTAGTTTATTTTCACTTGTAATCTGGCAGCTGGTTTCACCCTGTACACATTTGTTTTAAATAATCTGCTACTTGTTTTGGTATCCTTGCCAGCTGAGAAACGGGGGGAGCCGAAAGCCCTGTGCAGGGCGGCTATGTAAATGACGCAGCAATAGAGGTTTGCCTGCTCACCACTCAACACTCCTACACTGAACGTCCACATAGGAGTCAAGAGTTTCCTCGATTCTATGTATGAGCTCATTGTGCACATTCTGGAATATCCAATCGGTGCTATAAGTGGGATTGTATAGTCACTAGAGATCCTCGGACTATTAGGTGAATGGATGGATTGCGCTACCGGGAGGGATCGAGTTTTTTCATAAAACTGGCCCTTTATCCATGACAAGGGGGTGGGAAAGAGATTTCGACATAATCAGAGATGGGGTTCTGTACTGTAAAGGTCCTATTACATGGCGACCCAATCACTACTGTAAATGAGCACCGATCTGCTAGATCGGCGTTTGTTTACTGGGCCTATCACACAACCTGATAATCGTTTAGCAAGGGCTGCATGAACCTATCCACTTTCCCGGTCTCCTCCTGCCTTTTACATGCTTTCTCCCTGGTCCCGTGCGCTGCAGCTTCAGAGCTCTGACAGGCCGTTCAGCCAATCATTGGCCGAGACGTGGGACCAGGGAAAACTGTTTGTTAAATAGTTAGCCGCCAACCATGCATCACTATTACAGCGTGGACGGCGCCCGATGATTTTAGGTCCGGGCCTAAAGAAACGATCAGCCAGTGATTGTTTTCTCTATTACACAGAGTGAAAATTGGCCAAATCGGGACAATTTGGCCAATTATCGCTCGAAGTAGTAGGGCCCTAAGACCAGAGAGACTATGCAACTTGATAGGCCTAGATACTTTCGAAGTTTGCGGTACGAAATTTCTGAAATGGGTCACTTTTTCTTATTAAAAATTCCCCTCCCAAAAAAAAAAAAAATTGGATTACATTTTTACCCCTAGATATGAGACTATTGGCATCTACATCATAGGGAATGTTTCTTTTCCCTACACTGTATGGATATATGTCGAACTTGAAGGGGTTTTGGCTTTATTTAAAGGATACCTCTCATTTAGATTGCGTGGCAGGATAGCCTTTAAAACTCCCAGCAGGTTCATAGTCTTCTCCTAAATTGAGCAGTATACTGCCGGAAGCCCCATAGACTTGCATTAATAGTGTAGAATACAAGTCTATGGGGCTTCCAGCAGTTCTGTATACAGCTCACTTAGATAAACTAACTTTTATCATGTTGTAAAAAGTTAAAGAACACATCAGGTCTCACTTTTAAGACCCTCTGCAATCCTGAGCTTTAGCTGGGTGAATGTGGCAATGCATTCCACTCAACCGGCAGGAAGATTTTACTCATTCTCTCCATAGACTAAAACCGAGTGAATAATTTGGATTTGATTGACAGTTGGGGAGTGAAGCATAATGCCGTACACTTTGCTTAGCTATATTTCAGGATCCAGAGTGAGACCTAATGTGTTCTTTAACTTTGACTTTCCCAATTTACAAATTGGGCTCTCCATACACATTAGACATGTGTTGGCCAAAACGGACCAATTTCGATCAACTGACCAATTTTGAAAGGACTGGCCAACCATCTGATGTATATGAACGCCTCCTTAATTCCTCGGTAGATAATAACAGGAGAGGGGATTGGTCTATTTCATGTTTAGCCTTATGTGGGTCAAGTCAACACCAAATCTATTTTTTTTAATTTTGAATGCCATAAATATTTACGGAACCCAAATATGACGCGAAACCATAGATATAACAATGCTCGAGTAAAATGTAAAACAGGAACCGTAAAATAGAGTTCATGATTTGGACACTAAGAACCCAGGGGAGGGGGTGGTATTCTGAGCACCACCTGTTACTAATGATATGTTGAAAGATTTGTAGCACTGAAACTCAAATACCCCTGTGGCAACTTCTGCAATATGGAGGAAGTCAGAAGTTCAGATATACAGGTGAAAATCACATTACCATGACCTCTGAAGGATGAATAATATATTGGCTCACATATTTGAAATCGGAATCTTCAGCCTTATAAACAATCCCGGTCAGAGATAGATGAAAGTACAATATATACAAATGGCTCAATGTCAAAACGTCGACTCCAGACAGTGGAGCTATTTATTTAGGATATATATACACTTTGAAATGTTAGAAACATATTCCTTATGGTATCCATAACACAACACGCCGAAAACAGGTTTCAACAATGTTGCACTAAGGTTCACACATACCTTTACACATATTTGAAGACCGTTTTATTATGTTATTGCCCTGTTAAGTCAGTTGTTTTTCTTTCCTGCCCTACAATGTGCCCAAGGCATGTCTAAGTGACCAATAAAACATGTCCTGGAGTGTCTTATTGCAGCTGATAGGGTTAGGATGTCAGCTCTTCGGTCAGGCCCCCAGAATTGTCCTACAGGAGGTCTTTGAGAGGTTGTTAACAACTTTGTGCAAGAAACATAAAGCTGTCCATCCCGAGGACCAAAAGTGGACTACAAACAGGACGAGTGCAAAACACAGAATATAAGTAAATTCTAAACTCGAAATAAATGTATAATGGTGTCATGGGTGAACAGGTCAATGGTAAGAACCATTGCTTGAAAGCCAAGTCCCCATCTTGTCTATGGATCTCATCAGCATGAATGGGGCTCGATGTTTTCTACCAAATCAAGACATATATTTCAAGGTACGGTAAAATACGTATTGTACAATATATATGGACACATGTGTATTAAAGGAGAAGTCCAGCGAGGCAACAAATATTCACTTTGGGCAGGGGGTGGGGGAACATAATAAAGAACATATATTTACGGCTCCGCTTGCCCACGCTGCCCAGAAGAGTCCATCGGCACTCTCCAGCTCTCCCCTCTTCCATGTCATGACTCGGCTGATGGATGCCCCACTCAGCCACTCAGCTGGACACTGCTGCAGTCACTGATTAGCTGATGGGGTATCCATCAGCCGGTCAGGCATTTTCCTCCGAGTGGTGACGTAGTCATAACTTGGTGGAAAATGCCTCCCAGGTCCCGGACCTTCTGGCACGGCCATTCGCAGGCACAGGAGAGGTAAGTAGTTGTTCCTTATGATGTTCCCCCCACCCCTGATGGATTTTAAAATAAGAAACTGCCAGACTTCTCCTTTAAGAGGGTGGCACATGTTAGTCTCTCTAGTACATGATACATGTTCTCTCCTCATAGTCTGTCAGCTCTTTCGAGCAGGGTCCTCACTCCTCATATATGGTTTTATAAATACACGTGTTTTTCTGTAATGTCTCATTTTGTTTTATGTATGTACCCCCAAATTGTAAAGTGCTGTGGAATTTGTTAGTGCTATCTATAAAAATTATTATTATTATTATTATTATTATTATTACATGTTAACCATGTACTGGGTCTACACTAGAGATGAACGAATCGGGATCATGATCAGGTTTGTCCGAGCCCAAGTTTGCCGCATTTGATTGCAGAAGCTGGAAAATCTTTTTATTTCAAATCAACTGGTGTCAAAAAGTGCCGGAGATTTGTAATTTACTTCTAGGAGATGTCCCTTTTGAATTGACCTCTACAATGATACTCTCCTTGTTTAGAATCTTTATAGCATCCACAGCAGAGGTCCCTAACCAGCGTATTAGGAGCCAGATGTGACTCATTGCCATAGAAGCACTAGACGACCATGTACCCTGGCTACAATATGACACCCACATTGATCATCATGACCCAAGGACAGTGCTGGGTGGGATTGTACAATAATATTTGAATGTGATTCAGAGAGTTGGTGTTTCTCTATGTCTATTTATTAGTGGAACATGGCTCACACGTTGAAAAAGTTGTTTCCATATTTTTATTCTTTGTCATTAACATTAATATAATGCTTATGCTCCTTTATACATCTTTCTTATTATTATTTTAGTTTCCCTTTAAAATAAGTGATTCTCTGACGTTAGATAAAAGCTAGCTACAATATATAGAATAGACTATGTAAAATATTCAAGAGTTTCCAAAGTTGGCAGTTGAAATATTGCGCTGACGTTAAAGGGGTATTCCAATCTGAGTAAGTTATCCTCTCTTCATAAGTCCGTAAGGTAAGGGATAACTACCTTAAGATGATCCTAAGAACCAGAAATGTACAAAGCGCACTGTGCATGCACGGTCATTGCTCCGTTCATTCTCTATGTCTCTATGAGGACGCTAGACATTGCTGAGTTCCGTGTGGACCACTCCATTCATTCTAGGGACAATTTTGTCTAAGTTTTTGGGATTCGTGGGGGCTCAGTAATTGGACTTCCACCAAGTTAACCAACTGATGTTTCAGGTCCCGGGTAAGGGTTATGACTCTACTTTTCATCTATTTTTTTCATCCATTTTTACAAAAAAAAGTACGGAAAAACGGATTTTTCCATTGACTTCCATTCTTTAAAAAAAAAGTGGGATCAATATGCATGTTGTTTTTTTAGTGTACACAAAAATGTGGTCAATGATGTTTTTGTGTATGTAAAAAAAACAGATGGGTTTTGATTCATTTTTTTTTTATAATGAACGTCAATGGAAAAACGCATCCATTTTCCCATCATTTTTTTGCAAAAATGGATGAAAAAAAACAATAAAAAAAAAACATAGTGTGAACCCGGCCTTAATTTTTTAATAATATATGTAACAAATGGAGAGAAAATGGTAGTTTAATATGACCAATGGTAGTTTTGCACTTGTACTCTCTAAATGTAACTGTAACTGTAATATGATATAAATGATGATGAAATAAAACCTGGTAAGGGACGGAGAATGCCGATCACTTTCTTTCCCACACACAGTGACAAATCAAAATCTTATTTAAGTGCTTACAATAAAGCACCTTTACTGAAAACCATGATAAGTAAACTATAGTCCAGGAGCAGAGAGTCCAGATGTAAATTGGGGTTCCCACTCCTGTATGTACATTCCATGGTCGCTACATAATGTAGGGGACCCTGTCTGAACTCCCGCTTCTGTACTGTGCAGCCTAGCTTCTGCTTCTGCTGTGGGCTGTACACAATGACATACTTGTGGGATTACCTATCTACCCATATACTTAATGGAGGGACTAGCTGCCTTTTGGGGGTTTCTACCTACTGGGAAGAATTATCTATTTACTAATGGAATCTTCCATTGTGGAAGGAAATTATCTACTGGGGACTTCTACCTAGAGGTCTGGAGTGATTATCTACCAACTGGGGGCATCTCCCTACCAACTAGAGACATCTACCTAATTGGGGGGAATTATCTACCTATTGGGGAAATCTATCTAATAGGGGGCAAGTTCCTACTTACTGTGGCATCTACATAATAGTGGAGGAAGTAATTCAATCATCAATGGCCAAAGGAATCAGGCCACCTCATTGGTAGTCTATAGAGATGAGCGAACCTCGAGCATGCTCGAGTCCATACGAACACGATCTTTTGGCATTTGATTAGCGGGGGCTGCTGAAGTTGGATAAAGCTCTAAGGTTGTGTGGAAAACATGGATACAGCCAATGACTATATCCAAGTTTTCCACATAGCCTTAGGGCTTTATCCAACTTCAGCAGCCACCGCTAATCAAATGCCGAACGATCGGTTTTGGATGAACTCGAGCATGCTCAAGGTTCGCTCATCTCTAGTAGTTTACCAACTTAGTAGCAAGAGGAAGAATTAAGTTAATGCACATTGTCCTGTCGACAACTAACTGGTAAGTCTGGTTTGCCATTGAAGGGCAGCACAGAATAATAGACTGTACCTGACCATCTCAAATAAAAAAAAAAGTTATGGCTCTTGGAGGGTGGAGATGAAAAAAGAAGGACGGTGAGGTGGGGCTGGGGGCTGGGGAGAACTGTTGAAGATCTGAGGGTTGTTTGTGAATCAAACCCTAGGAAATAGACCCTGGAATGAGATGATGGGTCCGATAAGATGATCTTTTTTTGAATTCCTAGGGCCCATTATTAATATGTCAGAGTCTTGGCCCCCCAGAGCCTCCTCTGCTATTCGGTTCGGCCAGTCGGACCTTGAAAGCAGCAGATGACTACATGATATACCGTAATAGGTTAGGGAAATAGACAGTATTAAAATACTATGTAAGCCGATATCTGGATTTCTCATCATCCTTTGCACATTAGTATAGACTAAGGGCCTATATTTCTGTTAAAATAACACAGATGAGAAATTACAGTGACCGCGTTCAGTAATACCACCTGTAACCGCTTCACTAAAAAGTGATCATCCAGCTGGATGGAGCGCAGTTTGCATCGGCTTTGAACTAATAAGATATGGGTCATAAAAAAGATGTATGATGTTATTACTGTAAAGTCAACACGTAGTTCATCAACTCGGTGTCATGCCGTGTGTATGGAATTTAGCATGTATCTACATATGTATCTCCCGTGGTATTACTTTTCCAGCAGATATCCTAACTTTTATACGTGCAACATGTCTGCAGAGCTGAATTCTTGTTATTATTCATCTCTCTCTATATACATTGAGTGCCAGAAGAACAGACAGGACACGGAAGGAGAAGAAGAGACGTACAAACATTATGGAAAGTCAGTTAATCACAACAATGTTTTTTCCAATGAAGTATATAAAAGAAGATGTGAAGAGTTCATACAAAGTACAACTGTCTAAAAATAATGATGCTAATATTGGGCCATTCAGAACTATAGAGCCACGCAAGGCTGCAGTGCGAGATGCTTCACTTAATGGGGTTGTTTTTTGCTCAGTGCTTTCCATAAAATACACCATATATTTAAACGTCCCAGGGGGCAGATTGTCCTACCAGCTACTAAACATAGACAAACAAACTCTCAGCCATTTATATAGACTTCAAAAAGCATTATCTTCCATTAGAGACCTGTTCTGTCCATAATCACCCCATGCAATCAGGTCCTAGGCCCTAGTTTTTGGGATTGCAATGTCGATTTGGTGCATAATCTAGAAAAGTTTCCAATGAAAAGGCTGACCATATCCATAAGGACCCATTCACTTGATGAGTGGTCAGGTGGTGACCATACTCCACTTGATCCATGCTCTTGATGTAATGCTCTTCCAACAACTCCCTAGTGATCCAATCCTAATGGCATGGATCACTTGGGACTAGAGATGAGCAAACCGGATTCGAGTCGATCCGAACCCGAACGTTCGGTATTTGATTAGTGGGGGCTGCTGAACTTGGATAAAGCTCTAATGTTGTCTGGAAAACATGGATACAGACAATGACTATATCCATGATTTCCACATAGCCTTAGGGCTTTATCCAAGTTCAGCAGCCACCGCTAATCAAATGCCGAAAGTTCGGGTTCGGATGGACTCGAGCATGCTCGAGGTTCGCTCATCTCTACTTGGGACAATGGTCAGGAAAGATGCCCTGAAGATATGGGTGCAGATGGCCAGCTAATAGGTCACTACAGTGTTTACCATTGAAGGATTGTGGTATGATGGCCAACATTCCTAAAGAGTACCAGAAAATACTCCCCAGACCATGACACCTCCACCAAGAGCCTTTGGAACCCCAATGGTGCACTCATAGCTTTATGCTGTAATACAACAGTTTTGGAGCTGGCCATCCATATGGTTCAGAAGAAGCCAGGACTCGTCACTCCGGACAACCTTCTGCCTGTGTCAAAGTTCAGTTCAAATCTTTCCTTGGTTTATTCGAGGCACTGTTTCCATCGATGTTGGGTGAAAAGGGATACCCTTGCTGGTTTAAGGGTGTTGAACCTCAGATGACACAAGGTACTGTACACTGCCTTGATAATGTGGAAATTTGTCTTACTTGTCCACTGCTCGGTCTGCTGTGGTACATCTGGTTTTCTTTAACCCACAGCTGTTCTTGCCTGGAAATGCTGCATCTGGTTAGACATGACATGGCTGCCGATGTAACATCTGAAGGTCTGGGCTTACTGAAGTGTATTGAATGGCTCTCTGTTCTGGCTCAATGAGGAGATCTGGACTTGGGACACTACCTTGTATTGTTTGTGCAGCCCGGGAAACTTACAACACACATATGTGTATAACTGTGAGTCAGTTTAAAGATCGCAAGCAGCAGTGTATACTTACCATTAGTGCTGCTTGGGATCCAGGACGTCTCCTCCACTCCTCCAGTTCAGCCACTGACTGTATCTTCAGGCCCCATCTCCTCCGGCTGTAAATCATTTTGGCAGAGGCCGGGCCTGGCAATACAGCTGGCAGAGGAGATGTTCCGTATCACAAGCAGAGCGGGTGTAAGTATACACTGCAACTTGTGATTTTTTAACTGACAGCACAGATATATACATATTTACATGTCTGTGCTGTCAGTTTTCTTTTATCTTTGTTGGGCTCTAACCTTCTGCCTATACAGGATAATGTGATGCCGATAGCGATAAATTTGAATGCCTACTCTAAAGATCCGATCAGCCGAGAATCAGGGCACGTCCTTGGCTGCTGGCTGCCACTTTTACATTGGAAAAACGAGCAGTGTTTTTTAATGAAATCCCCCTTCCCCCCCCCCCCCCCCCCCCCCCCCCCCCCGACCACCTCTTTATGCAACCAGTAATAAGGACACTAAAAAGCAAGGAAACCATACTTACAACTTAGGCTTCTACTAACAACAGGATATACCCAATCAATTGAATGCCTTGATGATGTCAGTTGACTTTCATTATCACATGTCAAGGACAAATCAAGTACATTGGCCAACTTAACATAGCAAGGGGCCACAGGATCTTCAGCATGGGAATGGGAATTTGAATTCTGTTTTACCCTTTATAAGTTATACATGGGTTTACCAAATAGATTATACAAACTGCTGGGACCCCCACCAATCAGGTGAACAAAGGTCAATGGCCCCCTGATTTAATGTAGTGGCAGCAAACATTTTCCATCGTCACTCCATTTATTCTCTATAGGACTTCTAAACAAAGCTAAGCACTGAACTCCAAGCTATGTTTGGATGTCCCATAATAAATGGCGCAGAGGCTGAGCATACATTCTCCCACTCTATTAAAGGAGAAGTCCCGCGGATAATAAAAGCCAGCAGCAGGCAGGAGAAGGGGGGAATAATAACTTACCTCTCCCAGTGCCCACGGAGAGTGGCAGGACCGACCACAGGACCCCAGCCGCCTCCAGGATCACCAGAACTGACACATCATGACCTGGATGATTGACTGGGCACACAGCCAATCAGTGACTGGGGAGGGATGTCGCTCCAGTCACTGATTGGCTAAAAATGCTGTCCAGCGCAGGGCCCGTGGTTGTATAGTGTCCAACTACATGTTTCTTTTTCTTTTTTCTTACACCTAGGCAGAAGCGTTTCTCTGCAGTGTCACAGTTAGGACAGTAAGCTGCTGTACCTCACTCCAACCACTAGGGTTCCCTCTCCTTCACAGTCACAGTTAGGACAGTAAGCTGCTGTTTCACAAAAGAGAAAAGTATCAGCTCACCATATGGTACACTTTTTTATGTTGAGGCTCTCCGTATCAGAAGCAGGTGAGATCCTTATTGCGGGCCGTCCCCCGTTAGTCCATAAGTCAAGAAAAGAAGTTGATGATCTCCAGCTTCATAAAACGTGTTCTTTATTTTAATTCGGCAACATCATAAAATAGACATACATTTAAAAACACGGCGTGTTTTTAAATGTATGTCTATTTTATGATGTTGCCGAATTAAAATAAAGAACACGTTTTATGAAGCTGGAGATCATCAACTTCTTTTCTTGACTTAGTAAGCTGCTGTACCTCACTCCAACCACTAGGGGTCACTCTCCTTCACAGCACAGCTGCAAATAAACTAGGCTTAGCTACACACACCCCTTCCATCCATAGTCTACACTTCCTTGGGTTAATCAGTCTAGTTCAAGACAGAGAGGAGAGAAGAGCTTTTCCAGACCAGCTAGTTACCCAACCTTAATGGATTGCTAGACAAACCTCTCCAGGGAAGCCAGAGTCAAGGGAGTCTCACCTCTTGCCTGCGCCGTGGATTTTTCACCACCTAAAGAAAGGAGAGGAGTATAAATACTGTACCCCAGTAGAGCACAGTGCAAGTTTAGCCGCTCTCTACTGACTTACGCTCGGATGAGTAGGAAGGATACTGCTATTAAGCCCAGTGACAGGAGAACTGGGAATCGTACTACCGCTAGGACGGAAACCCGATACTGAGGGGCAGAAGACGGTCATATATGCAGAGATCATATATATACATGAGTACGAGGATTACTACAGCAGATACGCAGCAGATTAGGTCTAAATAACTAAACAAGTCTTCAACATCAAATCTGCTGCGTATTTGCTTCGTATCTGCTGCGTATACGGTGTGTGTGTTTGTACCCTAAAGACACATCACCACATCCTGGCAGAATACTTACTAAATTAGGCAAGAGGCTCACCTATCCAGTCCCTGACACCTTTTACTGTTTACTTCTTCTATGAACTCACCTGGTTACTGGTTCCCCATGCTACTGTTATTTTTTGCACTAAATACCTAAGCACTGTTACTGTTATTATTGCACTATTTAGATACTTTCTATAAGTAAAATTTGGTCTTTGTTTAAAGTCGAACTCTCTGCCGCCCTACCTGCACCTACACTCCGCACCTCACATCTGTCCTAACCAAGGTCCGGTTGCCATGTGTCCTTAGGTTGGTGTTGGCACTCCTGAGTAGCCCCCAAAACACCAGAACCCACCAGCAGGCCCAACACCAGTTCCAGCAACCCGGGCCACCGCAGTTGGACCCCCACCGATCAACTGGTTATCCTGTGGGGGATAACTTGTAATCTCGAGATAACCCCTTTAGGGTAGCTTCACATGTACCGGATCCGTAGCGGATTTCATGCTGCGAGTTTGCAGCGAAATCCGCTGCAGATCCTGTAGTGTGAAGCTGAATGGGTCCCATACACCCATGGGTCCCATACCCGCCGCCGGCCGCCCTCCCACAGCCCTGGCCCCGAGAATACATTACCTGCTTGGCGCCGCTGCTGTGATGCTCCCGGCCCCTTTAACCCCTCTGATGTCGCCTGCCCCCAGCCTGCAGCCCCGGCCCCGAGCATACATTACCTGCTTAGCGCCGCGGCTGTGTGTGACGCTCCCGGCTCCTCATCAGCTAATCAGTGCTGCCTGATTGATGGGGAGCGAGGGGAGCCGGGAGCGTCCCACACAGCCTCGGCGCCAAGCAGGTAATGTATGCTAGGAGCCGGGGCTGCGGGAGGGTGGCCAGCGGCGGGGGGGGAAAAGGGGCTGGGTTCCATACACATCCGCTGCGTGTATGGGACCCATTCAGCTTCACACTACAGGATCCGCAGCGGATTTCGCTGCAAACTCGCGGCATGAAATCCGCTGCGGATCCGGTACGTGTGAAGCTACCCTTAAGGAGCAATAGTTTGAGTGTTTTTCCCCCACTTTAACTAAGTTGACCAAACAATATGTGCAAATCCACATGCATTCCGGAAGATGCATCATGTTGCCTCTGAGGGTGTAAAACAATAAAGAATAAAGTGCTTAGCCCTTACTTCGAGAGCAGATGCTTAAACAAGAAAGCAAACATTAGCAATATCCTCGTATTATAAAAATTCATCTCCTTCCACATCCAGCGCTGACACTTGTGCCATTTTATTCTCTCACTACTGCTCTCCGTTGTAATAGTCTCTTGCTTGTTCCACAATTATAAAACACTTATGGAGCCGAAGGAAGGCAATCTGGATATTATATCTGATGTGTAGGTGATAGGAGAAGAAATAGTATGGGTTATACAAAGTTCAACCAGACAGACAGGGCAATGCTGACTCTGGGAAATAACTATGCATTTTAGTCAAAGAATACTATAAAAAATATTGGACGGGTTTCAAATGCCGAGAATGTGTAAAAGGGACAGATTTTTTCGGCTTAGATTCCTGTGTAAACTCTCTCATGCAGTTTACACAAGAGTTGAAGACTTTGGCAGATAGTTTGCATAGGAAGTTAAGCCTACGAAATCCAGCCCTTTTACATATTTTTAAAATGTGATACCTACTCACAATCTGTCTTTGTCACATGCGGAACGAAAAAAAATGTAATTAACTGTATGTTAATCTGGCGGTTGCCTTCTGCTTCAAAAGAATGAAAACTTTCCATGTTAAAAGTCACTGACAACAGGATTGCCAGCCGCCAGATTTCCACCGCTAACTTAGAATAGGGTCGCAATGGAAAACAAGAAGAAATCAGAAGGGTTTAATTAAAGTAATCTGCCTGGTAGGATATTAATTATATACTGAACAGAAGCTACCCCGTACGTGCCATATGTGCCAACAGCGCCAAGTGCGCCCTGTTCTTGTTTATGTGGTAACTCAGAACTGTAGTTAGGATCCTCTTTAGAGATAGGTGATGGTCCCAGCACTCCACAATAAATTGGTATTTTCTTTATTTCATATCAAAAATATGCATAAAATCACTCCCCAAACCCCAAACGTGTTGGTTTAGGCTATGTTCACACTACGTATATTTTTGTAAAACTACAGCCGTATTTATTACGAAAATATACGTAACATTGCCGCCTATGGAATCCTGGCTGGAGTGTATACACACTCCGTACACACTCCATCCGGGACCCCTAGCGGCGCCGTAAAAAACTGACATGTCAGTTTTCTGCGGCCACTATTCACTGAATAGCGGCCGCAGAAAGGTCTGTCAGTGCACACTATGGAGCGAGCGGTTGTGGCCACTCCCTGCATAGTGTGCTGTGGGGAGCTCTGATGCGGGCACGCAAGGATGCGCCCGTATCAGAACACTGCGGCCCTAAAGATCATTCGGCCGGTACTGCAGATTGCAACAATGGCCGTACTTTTACGAAAACATATGTTGTGTGAACATTAGCCTAAATTTGAAGTGCTGGGGCCATCACCTGTCTCTTCTGTTTTGGACTTGCGGCTATTGCTGGACCCGTGCACCCGCTTCATGAACTGGGATTGTTATACCATTATAGAGGTGAGCTGACTACATCTATATTAGGATCCTATTTACCTTGGACTAAATTGGGTTCAAATCCAGAAGTGGATTGAAAACACAGAAAGGCTCTGTTCACACACAGTTGAAATTTAGTGGATGGCAATCATTTAATTGCAAATAATTGCTGTTATTTTAAAACACTGGCCGTTGTTATGAAGTAACGGCCATTATTTGTCATAAAATGATGGCCATCCTCTAAATTTCCACAGTATGTGAACATAGCCTTTCTGTGTTTTCAATCCTCTCCTGGTTTTGGTTGCAATATGAGGACCAAAATACTGAGCAAAAATACTGTGTGTGAAGCCAGCCATAAACTGCAAATCACAAGCAGCAGTGTATACTTACCATGAATGCTGCTTGTGATTTGGCATCCAGCTCCACTGGCTCTCCAGGCCTGTATCTTCAGGCCCTGTCTATTCTGGGTGGAGGCGGCAGCCTAAAGATACAGTAGTGCCTGTAGGATGGGAGAACCTGATGCTGGATCATGAGCAGCACTGATGGTAAGTATGCACTTCTAGTGATCTGGAAACTGATAGCTTGGATATATCCATATCCGTGCTGTCAGTTTCCCTATCATTATCTTTTTTTTTTTGCAAACTATGGCGTTTTTTCTACCATAGACTTCAATGGGAATCTTCTAGTTGCCTCAAAAACGCCATTGCTGTATAATTATTATACAATACAATATTATGGCATTTTTGTCACCTTTTGTGGTCCTGCAGCTAGGTCATGTGATGGCAGTGGAAAGAAAAAAATTCCACACACAAAAAAACGCCTAAACCACAAAAAAGTTAATACACACAAAGTCATAAACTCCAAAAAAAAAATGGCAAAAAAAACCCTGCAACTGTACGGGCTAAACTGCATTGGCAGTTTTTCTGGGGTTTTTTTTGGGGAGGTCTGAAATATATCACACAAAAAGGATGTGTGAGGGTGTTTCCCAGTCCTCAACTGATCACTGTCACTTTTACATGGACCGATTATTAGCTGAAGGAGCTTTTCTAGCAACGCTCCAGGCCGATAAACAGGCCCTTTACAAACTATGTGAGTGAGTGTTCAAATCTTTTTAGAACAAAGTTGGAGAAGCATGTGGTTAATGCTTCACTCCCTGACTCCTTCCCTTTCCATCTCACTGCACGAGCTCCTCAGACTTACAACAGAGCTTGAGCATAGAGATCACAGCAAGCCAGAGACTGAAGCACATAACTGTGCTCTTCTCCCAGCTTGTTTTAGAGATTGTGAGGCTGGACATGATGCATTTTGTATTTTTTTTTTCTGTCTTATTACAAACCTTGGATTCATCTCAAAACGTTTTCTCGTCTAGGGGAGGAGAGACCAAGACCGAAAAGTAAAGACCGGGAAACCCTATGAGTGAAGCCTTTCTAAAATAATCCTCTGTGCAAATCTGTAAACCCTTTGATAAATCTTTAAAAACTCAGGAGAAGCAATTTTCCTGTTGTCATTAGTGAAGTCTCTGGACGCAGAATAAGCGGGATCATGATAATGGATGTTATTAGATACACCTTATATAAGAGACTCCTGCTCACCAGTCCCGCATCTGGCTAGGAAAACATATAGGTTACATCCACATGAGGTGTAATTTCTCCGAGCTGCTTATTACAGCAGAATATGATGTTATCTTTATAAATTACCCTAAAATGTACCTCATTGTAAAATAAAGTCTTGGCAGGAGACGCCACCTCTCTCCTTTCAACCTAAGTGATTGCAGGATAAGGATATTATAATTGCTGAAGTCTATTTTTGAAATGAATCTTAAAGGGTTATTCCAGAATGTTAATCTATTCAAGCAGTTAGCAGGTGGTACTAATTTGTTAAAGGGGAAGTTCTTCTTCCCCCGATATTTTTACTCTTAAATTCAATACCCTTCCCTACTGGGATCGCAGTGTCTGGTACATAGCCAGTTCAGCCAACACAAATGTTATAGTGCGGGCGAGGAGATGATTTGAGGAAGAGGGACATATAAGTAGCCATACATTTTATAGAAACAAATTTGGGACCATTAACCGTGGGTTGCATGATTACTTGATTGATTGATTGATGATGATGATGACGATGTTAGTTTTTGTATTGTACATGCATATAGAAGAGGAGGATGTAAGCAAGAAGGGGTCTTTGGTCTCATGGGTTATAACTATTGGTTCACCTGTTGGGCATAGACCAATGGTGCAAGACTTAAGTTATTTAAAAGGAGGACTCCAGTGGATTTTTTTTTTTTTTTTTTTTTCAAATCAACTGGTGTCAGAAAGTAATATGGATTTGTAATTTACTTTTATTTGAAAAATCAGTAGCAAATCCCCTCAGATAACCTCTCTTGCTCTGGACAGTTCCTGACATGTCAGAATTAGTGGCCGGTTGGGGAGTGGATCACGCTGCGGCCACGATCTCCCCCAGCTATGTCTCCCGATCACAGCGGGTCTTTGCAGTGAGACCACCTGTGATCGATGACTTTTCACATACCTGATGACATGTCAAAACTTATAGTTTTAATGACAGGCACTCTTTAAGACCTCCTTACTAGAGATGCGCGAACCTGGAGCATGCTCGAGTCCATCCGAACCCGAACTTTCGGCATTTGATTAGCAGTGGCTGCTGAAGTTGGATAAAGCCCTAAGGCTATGTGGAAAACATGGATATAGTCATTGGCTGTATCCATGTTTTCCAGACAACCTTAGAGCTTTATCCAACTTCAGCAACCACCGCTAATCAAATGCCGATTGATTGGGTTCGGATGGACTCGAGCATGCTCGAGGTTCGCTCATCTCTACTCCTACTACCCATTAAACCCATGGCATCCGTCAACCATCTAATGTGTACGGGAGACTTCTTAACTCTACCCTTACAAGATGATGTTGGTGGAGAGAATTACCAGGCAAATTGAGTTTTAACAGCTTGATCGTTTGTTCTGGGGAAGATAAGTGACCTCTAGAAGATTCTGGCAGTGTCTTCTCTCTGTTCAGAACACAAGAACACTAATTTTATATAATTGTCTGTTGGAAAAGCTTCCGAACAAAGACTCCATTTAAACTGAGTCATCCTGTCCCAAGCAATTAAAGGGATATTACCATCTCAGCTTGGGATCCATGGGACTTGAGAAAATCAGCTGATCACGGAGGGTCCAACCATCAGGAACCTTGACCGATCCCAAAAACAGGAATGCAATGACTCGTTTGACACAATGAATGGTCACAAAGCCTGAGCAGCCATAATGGAACTGCACTGTATTCAGGAGCATTTGGTGGCCCCATAGAGAATGAACAGAGTGTAAGCAACGGTGGCCAGACAGGTGCAGTGAGCGTTTGGTTCTTTATATCTCTTGCGTCCCCATTCTCATGATGTGTGGGAATCCTGATAGTTGGACCCCCCCCCCCCATGACCAGCTTGTTATCACTTATTCTATGAATAGGGAATAACAAACTGAGATAAGAGTGTGGCGGAGTTGGTGTTCCCTAGAAAGTCCCATTAAACATGTGCTGTATGCATTTTCTCATAGCCAGTTTGTAATACTGCAAATATCACCTGAAAATATTACTTAAAAAAAAAAAATTAACAGTAAAAAAAATAAAAAATTAAACACCATGTACAACATCGAGCCTCCAACCGACTACAAACGGATTGTAATTTTCCACACGTCCAAAGAACCAAAACACTACAACAATGGGATTTGTGCCCTTATTGCATTAGCTGCACAGGCATAAAAAAACAGCAGATGTTTGTTTTCATTCCTGCAAATTTGGGGATCAGTACACGCTTGTATAACCTGGTCAAGAGTCTGTATCACAAGATGACAAGTATTCTAACTAAACAAATACATAAAGTCATGACCCATTTGTTTTCATATTCTGGTTGTTCCAGACAGGGAGAACCGCCCCCCCTTACAGAAACCATACGGCATACGAGACTTCACAATTTATTAAGTAGATTAGTTTCGTTTAGTTTGTGCACTAATGATTAGTGGCTGAATATGTGTTTGTGTCAACGCCAGAGAATGGGGAATATTTCTGAGAATTCTTCCTACTTGGCCACGCTTTCTTTCTACTCTGCTCAGGTTTTAGATACAAAAAAAGAAAAAAGAAAGAAAAATTGACAATATTACGCCTTTTTATTCTCCTTTTTTGCTTGCTTTAATCTTATATTTGCTCAGATGCCTGCTGTGAGATGACAAAGTTCATGGTTCAAGTGAACTTTTGAACCCAGGGGAGTATTTGACACAGCAAAACAACCTAAATGGATGAAACACAAAGTTTTCATAGTTTAAAGCTAGCTTTTGGGCTTTTGTCTATGCGAATTGGTAGCAAAGTTCTTTATTGATGTTGTAAAACCTACCGGTTTAATAACAGGCAGATGGGAGTGGAGGGGTGAGCAGGGCTCAAACACCTTAGAATTTCTCAAATAGTGTTGATGTGCTAGTTCATTGAACTCTACCTGACCCCACCATGGAGGCTTCCCCGGGACAAGTTGTTACAGCATCTGTGACAAGACTCAAGCTTCCTATCTCGTTTCAAATGCTCAAGGGCTGGGAGGTCAAAGATAGGGATGTCCCTTACAATGCACACTTGTTCATACATTCTCATCGATGAGAGGGCTCAGTGTCATCCGGCTTAGGCACACGTATTCCAATATAAAAGTTAATGCTAAAAAAAATGATAAGATAATAATTAAGAAACAACTAAACTAAAAGGTTGGAAAAATAATCTTTAAAAAGTTTGTTTTTTTATTAAAAAAATTTTAAGAGACGAAGATTAGAGATGAGTGCATCTTGAGCATGCTCAAGTCTGATGGTTTGGTATCTGAACCATCGGACTCGGGCATGCTCGAATTGCGCTCATCTCTAATGAACATAAATCTGCCAGGATAAGGTGGTCACAGATATTTGTGGGACCTAATGGCAGTCAAATATCTATGGCCAGCACTAGCCCCAAGTCTATGTGGCTCTTGGGTACAGTTGTGGAACAGAGATCCAAGGATTGATCTTTACTCCTTGTCAGAATAATGGCCTTTCTTAGGGTACACTTGGTCCTTCTCTTGCGACTGTCATGCTCTCTCATGCCTTAGTACTACTACCCCTACTGCTGCTCTCCTTCTTCTGCTTCTTGCCTCTAGTCCTCCATGCCAACATCTTCATCTATAGTGCCAACACACTGGCTCCTGGGGCCTTAAAGGGGCATTCCAATTTAAAACACTTACCCTCCGTTGACAGAAAAGGAGATAACTGTCTGATCACCAGGGGCTTTCCATGATCGCGGGAACGGGGACTCGAACGATCATGATCATAAACATATCCCCTATTCTGTGGACAGGGTTCTTTTAAGCTGGAATGCCCCTTTAAAGGACCAGTGCACAGCTATAGTTCTGATCCTTCCACCAATAACCTTTTCCCCATGATTTTCCTCCTGAGCAGTAAAGCTCCTTAGTTCCTGAATTGAGCATAGTTGTTCCCATTCTTGAGTTGGTAGGTTTTCTGACCTTGTCTGTTTGCAGGTTCGTGTTTGCGGCAGAGATGGCAGCAGGATGGGGAGAAAAGCCCTCAGCTGAGCACTTCTTCTGGCTCTATCTAATGATTTGTGGAGTCTCAACACAGGATATAACTAATCGTAACTTTTGATATGTCTCTAAGACATGTGAAATTTTTTATAAAAGTGACAGGTAGACCTTGAACTTTTAAGACACAAGTTTTCAAATATTTTAGTACTAGAAAAAAGTAGAAACATTATGCGGAGCACATAGTGTAATGAAGATGGTAGAAAAAGGTACGGGCACTCACCGGCAAACTGGAAACTTTATTCGGGCACAGTTCACAGCGAGGAGGGAGGACAGATGGAGCTGTTTCACTCCTGATTGGTGCTTATTCAAACATTCTACCTTGCTGACTGCACATAGTGTAATACTGCAGCTGGATAAGAGGCAGAGGAGAACGTTATCGGTGTCATTCACCTCAGGCGGTCGTGCTGCGAGCCCAACACCGTCAGTTGCAAGGGATGTCCCCACAATGTATACCGTCTGCAGCCCTTCCACAGACCCGAACATATTCGGTGCAGGAATCAAAGAAGAGTGTGCGCATCGGAGGTCCAATGGGCAGGAAATTGTGGAGATGCAGGCACTGATCGGCAGATCACAAACTCTCATCAAGGTCAAGATGCGAGTCAGAGTACTGTATAAAATAGTGTTAATTAGAGATAACACATTTTGGGGCGGTCCCTCCCCTAATCTGACAAAGAGGAACCCCCTCAAAATGCGTTATCTACAATAAACACTATTTTATACAGTACTACGACTCTTGACCTTGATGAGAGTCCCTGATCTGCCGATCAGCGCCTACATCTCCATGAATTCCTGCCCACTGGACTTTTTTCTCAAATATATTGGTGACACTTTTACCATGGTGACACATAATAACCATATGACACAGACTAACATGCAAGATGGATTCCGTTTCAGTTGTACATCAGTTGTACATTTGTCACCCAACAGGAGCTCTGGAGAGTGCTGATGCAGAACATTTTAAAGCAACCTTGGCAAGCTCATTGCCAACTTTTTTTTTGCCACTTATGTGGGCTAACTGCATAATGTTATATTATTGGGTTCAATACATAAACTGTATGTAGTTGCCTCCTAGGCTCCTCTAGTAGTGTTTTTGGCTAGACGGAAGATTATCAATTACACTATAAAATTCAGAGCCTTGTATAAGAATAAGGCCTGGTTGACATCACGATTTTGCTATCCGTTTAATGTATCCATTGTATGAAAAAAAAAGGTGGTAAAAATGGATGCAGTTGTATGGCATCCATTTTGATCCGTTTTCCATTGACCGTTTTCCATTGACCGTTTTTCATTGACTGTTTCCATCTAAACAGATCTTTTTTTTTTTATTTTGTAGCGTACAAAAAACATGGTTAACCACGTTTTTCTGTACACTTAATAAAACATTTCAAAACGGATACAATGAGACGGATAGCAAAACGTGATGTGAACCTAGCTTTAGGGCCCTATTACGCAGGATGATTATCATGCGGAAAATCATTATATCGTTCAAATTTAAACAATATTCGTCCTGTGTAATTGCAGGCAATGATCAAAAAATCATTCATGTGTTGTTCAACGTTGATTTAATTCTGACCCTAAAATCATTGTTAATCGTTCGCTAATCGTTCACTGTAATTCCGCATTCGTTCACCAATTGTTTAGTGTAATTCCAAATTGTTGCTTCTTTTGCTGGGATCGGATGGAGTAAACGATCGTAGTAACAATTGTTGTGACAATTGTTGTGACAACTAACAACTATCAATCTGTGTAATATAGTGATTTCAGGTTAACCATAAACAATCTTGTTTGTGATCATTTATGGTTAATCACTAGTTGTTAAAATTGCTTCATCTACTAGGACCCTTATGGTGCGTTTACACAGAATGATTATCATTTGAATTTTCGCAATAACAATTGCATTTGAGCGATAGTCGGCTCGTGTAAACACAGCAAACGATCAAGCGACGAGCGAGAAATCGTTCATTTTGATCTTTCAACATGTCGCAATAACAAATTTTCTATCAATTTTTCGAACAATTTATTTGTCTAAACGCTGATCTTTATAAAAACCAAATTGTTGCTTCAAAATCGTTAAACGATCGATTGGGCGAACTATTGTTTCGTGTAAACGGACCATTAGGAGGCTACAACTGCATTAAATATATATTAGGAAATGAATTTGTATAATATGTCGGACCTAAAAACCCCCCAAAAAGGACAGGTAAAAAAAGTTCAGATTCAATTTAATGTGAGCTCCATTACTTCTTCTTCCGGGACATGTGATTTGTCTACCAATAACCAATATAAGGTGTAGCTTACACTTTCTACTATGTTTCTATAAAGTTAAATTATAAGATTCAATTGAATACAATCTCCAATGCTATCTTACCATGATCACACTCTTAGACACTCCATTCGTTTTTGGATGGCTAGTTCTTTGCTCTCACAGATTCTTTAGTTTATAAAGAAAGTGCCGCTGTCATAGTTGTAAATGGATTCCCCCAGTGTCATCTGCCTACGATATTCGATACGATTCCCTTTCTTTTCATCCCTAGCCCATAAGGCATACTCAATAATAATCATTCAAGTAATAAACACTGACTAAGAGACTGAGTTCAAAGTCACCATTCATGTCGGAGCGGTATGTTACCTGCTGGGGGATAAAAAAGATCAATTAAACATTATCTTACGTGATCCTCAGAATTGTCTACTATACATGCCAGACATGAAGACATGCCTTAGGGACTCCGTGTAACAGCAATATTGGCGGGTTCTGTCCCAATAATGTGAACTGTCTAAAAAATGACCATGAGGTTATTCAGCTGTTACACTTCTAAGAGACGCTAGTATGACACCTCATATTAAGACATGCTTCTTTTAGCTTCTTGGGTGCAGCCAGATGACTAAGTAGGGCCAAACATATCTAAGCTTTAACTACTCTATCCCAATCTTGCCACCTAAAAAGACACCCAACTCATGGGTCCTTTAAGGAAATGGGCCTGTATCCAGTAACATAACTTGAAGCTTGTGGCCCCTGATTTAAAATTTGTAACAGGACCCCCCAACTATCATTTGACAGACTGGTGTACAATATTTTTATAGTTACTCCCCTGCTCTGCTTGTTATCATTAGAGATGATCGAACATCGGAAAATCTTAGGTTCTATCAAACTCAAACCTTCCGCATTTGATTCCCGATGCCTTCCTGGTCCTTGGGGAAGGAGGAGACAAGGAGGTACTGCCTGGAATTCTGGGATTCAGCCTAGGTAATAGGCTGAATTCCAGAATTCCAAGCGGTACCCGGGCTGTCTTCTCCTTCCCCATGGACCAGGAAGGCATCGGCAATCAAATGCGGAAGGTTCGACATGGTTCGAGTTCGATAGAACCTAAGATTTTCTGATGTTCGATCATCTCTAGTTATCATGAGACTTGGCTTAGGATGGCCGCACTCACATTATACATGGTAGACCACATCTGATACCCTTAAGTGCCTTGTAGCCAGTGATTGCCTTGTATTAACGTTTAGCAGGTCTATACGATTCTCTAAAGTGTTTTGTGGCATCCCAACTCTTCACCAACGTCATCGAAGGGTCAGTCATGCTGGACCTTTGCCTCCTAGCCCTTTTGTTCTTGGAGGGATAAGCCAGGGCCAGGGTAGTTTTGGTGCATCCTACCCCTTTCTTCCCATAAGGAACACATGAACATTCAGCAATGAAAAAAGTTTATGTGTATGAGGAGGTCTGGAGAAAGAACTATTTGTTGGATGTTCTCAAAGAGCTACTTCCAGTGGAATCTGAGAGCAGCTTCATCCTATCTGTCCATTAAGAACACATGGACACAGTATGTATGTAGATGGTGGGATCCGGAGAGATAGCTCTTGTCCTGATGAGCTTTTAGCTGAAAACCAAAATCTTATTTTTATGGCCAGATTTAGGTAAAGATTCAATTTTTTTCTTGAACTATGACCTAGGCTAGACATTTATTGGTGGTGGGCTCATCTATTGTTTGGTATTTCCAATGCCTACATGCACAGCAGATTAGCTTATCCAAAGACATCTGCCATTGGTTGACAACTAGCATAATTGTTCATGTCCCGAACGGCACTGGATTTGGCAGAAAAATTTTTAAATTTGCTTTTTCTGCCATCTGAAATCTCTGATCCATGGCAAACCTTAGAAGGTAGCTTCATAGAGCTTACAAGTTCAGTCTGACTATCTTAAGATAACGCATGCCAAGACATAAATGGGGACATTTTAAAAAAAATCTATCAAAATTCTAGTAAATCTGCACATGAAAACTGGAAACATGAAAACCAGTGCAAAATGTACAAACTACATAATGGTGCCCTGGCCAGAATAGAATTTGGACCACCACCAATGTAAATAATACTTGACTGTAAACTGTCTTAACCAATGGCCACCTGACCCATTGACCTGCACCAAAATCTATCCCAATAAACACTAAACGTGCAGCTGTTTGCAACTGTATAGCAAATTTATGGTCCTAAAAGTTGGAAGATCCAATGGATGGTGTCTTCTAGGTCAGAAAATCCGGCCCCACCAATAACACCTGCCATGTATTCTCTAGAGAACACTATAATCCTGCCCCCATAATGTCCCAGTGTGTCATGCACACATGCTAAAACATTGACTGGTATGTCAACACTAGGTCATTGCCGTATTGTTGACCTTGTTGGTATGGAAGAAGATACCATCAAAGGAACTGTATCTATGCACCAGGCATTTCGACCTCAGAGCTGTTTGCTTTGTAAATGCCTGTTTAGTTGGGTAGGAAAAAAATTCAGATCATCATTTTGTCGATGTTACATAATCTAGAAAACACAAAGCTAACAAAGTAAACAAAAGACGAAGGTGAAGGTGTTCATCGAAAATCAGCCCCGGGGCGACTGTCAGACAAGGAACTTCAGTGGAGAGTTTCAGCATGTCTTCAGTTTAACCAAGCTAAAGAATGCTGTAAAAACAGGTGTTGTATGACAAAAACAATAATTATTTTTCACCTTGATGGATGTTAGTTTAAGCCGCTTCTTACATGGTATCTAAACTAATGCCAAAAGCAGCATGCGAGACACTGAGCATGGAGATTGGGTGACATTAATCACTCCTAAATTTGTTCTCCCGTTGTCTCCAGATAGATGAAGCACATTAGGTTGATGTGGTGAACTCCAAGGATTAGATGAATAATTTTGTAAACACTTGGCCAGGGACTGAAAGTTCAAAACCATTAAGTTCAATGGGCTGCCATCATGGTGTTCACAGTTATGGATTATAATGAAATAGGTGTCAATTCACATGCAATCCGTTATACTTCTGCTCCCAGGCTTCTTGACCCTACTTGGTAAACTTATCTTTATCTGTGAACTATGAAATGGGCGGAGTGTTGTAAAAGTACCATTGGCTATACGTAGTATATGATGGATGCGGAATACTGATTTATAGCACTCATGCATCTCCTATAAATAATCAGGCAGAAGGATAAGGGTCCTATTAAGGCCCTATTATATGGAGCCATTATCACTTAAAAATTCTATATAACGATCAAAAATTAACGATTATCTGTCCGCGTAATAACACCCAATGATCAAACAACAACTAAAAAATTGTTGATTTTGTTGAAAAATTATCTTTGGTAGTTTGCAGATCGTTCACATATCTGTTCGTGTAATAAGTCGCTCACCGATAAAACATGTTGTGTGGGTCGTCCGGAGGAGCATTTAGCGACTGTCGTTTAACAATCGTTCATAACAGTAATCTGTAAATGTAATAACCTCAGAATCATTCGCTACAAAATCGCTAGTTTTCACTAACGCTCGATCGTTATAGCGAATCTTTAAACGATAATCGTTACGTGTAATACGGGCTTTAGACAGTGTTTTTTAACGATAAACGATCACAAACGAGATTGTTTATCATTAACCTAAAATCGTTCACCATATTACACAGAATGATAGTCTTTAGTTACGATCGTTTCTATGATCGTTACTACGATCGTTTGCTCCATGTGATCCCAGCAAATGAAGGAACGGATGGAAATTACACTGAACGATTAGTGAACGAATGCGGAACTACAGCAAACAAACGTGGTATTACAGCGAACGATTAGCAAACGGCTAACAATGATTTTAGGGTCAGATCTAAATCAATAATCAACAACACAAATGATTTATCGTTTAAATTCCTACGATATAACGATTTTCCCGCGATAATCATCCCGTGTAATAGGGCCTTAAGTCATGCAAAATAAAGATGTAACACGTTGGCACAATGCTCAACCATAGCAGTGTTACCAGCTTGACGCCAACAGCAAACAGCGAGCGCAAGGGATTGCAAGACGCCACCTGACGTCAATTAGCATAAAGGAAGATCGAGAGCTGTTAAATTGTACATAAAGGGCATATTTTGTGGTCAAACCTCAAAGCACATGCAGACTGACAATCTATTTCGGCTGCTATTGACTCTAAAGGTCCCCATACATTTATACTTTGGTTTTGCAGTGGTTTGGCCATTGATATGCACTCAACCCATGATGATGTTCCGCCCACCCCATAGAGAATACAGGAATGCTCGGCTGTATATTTCTGCCACTAAAACAACTTTTAATTTTCCTGTTTTATCACTCAGTATTCTGAACTGTCAAGTGAAGATGCATTTAGAGTATTGTGTGACCAGAAGGATTTGCAAATCTTCAGCATTGGAAGGAGCTATTATATACTTTTGAATAGGATATTTAAGGGGTTGTTCACTAAAATACTTTTTTTTCCAAATCAACTGGTGTCATAAAGTGCCAGAGATTTATAATTTACTTCTATTAAAAAATCTCAAGTCTTCCAGTACTTATCAGCTGCTGTATGTCCTGCAGGAAGTGGTGTATTCTTTCCAGTCCAGAGAGCAGGAGAGATTTTTTATGGGGATTTGCAGCTGCTCTGGACAGTTCCTGACATGGACACAGGTGGCAGCAGAGAGCACTGTATCAGAAAGAATACACCACTTCCTGCAGGACATACAACAGCTGATAAGTACTGGAAGAATGGATTTTTTTTTTTGTTAATAGAAGTAAATTACAAATCTCTGGTACTTTGTAGTACTAGATGTTTTGGTGAACAAAAAGCACACCGCTGTCTTCAGGTTGTGTGTGGTATTACAATTGACTTCCAATTATTTAATGAAATTGAGCTGCAAAACCCACACTCAAATTGAGAACAGGAGAAGTACTGTTTCTGGAAGAAAGCAGCCATGTTTTTTTAAGCCTGGATAAACCCTTTAGGCTATGTTCACACAACGTATGCAGCGCTGCACGGATCCCGGACGGAGCGTATACGATGTGTATACGCTCCGGCCGGGATCCCATTGAAAATAAGGTATTGTTTCACCGCGCAAAAAGTACGTCCGTTGTTGCCGATGCCAACGGCCATACTTTTACGTAGTGTGAACATAGATTTAAACATATCAATGTGAAAAGTATAGAATACTATGGGGGTGATTTATCAAACATGGTGTAAAGTGAAACTGGCACAGTTGCCCCTAGCAACCAATCAGATTCCACCTTTAATTCCTCATAGACTCTTTGGAAAATGAAAGGTGGAATCTGATTGGTTGCTAGGGGCAACTGAGCCAGTTTCACTTTACACCATGCTTCATAACCATTAATTAAATTAGTTACAATTGTGATCCTTGACATGTCACCAGCAGTAGCGGATTATAACTGGTCCTTTTTGGGCGGTAGCCCGGGGCCCATGGCCACCTAAAAAGACTTATACTTTTAGTGGTGTATTGTCTCCGGGCTACAGTTCTGCCATCATTTGCAAAAAATCAATGTTTTTGAACAGCAATTTTTCACAAATCAGGGCATTTTGACATTATCTATCCTATACTATGAACACCATGCCTAGTGCTGCCATAGTTACAGTGGGGTAGGGGGGCCCAGGCTTGGTGAACAGCTTGGGGCCTATGGTAAAGTTAATGCGCCCCTGGTCACCAGACATAATTCACTGTGTGGCCCATGTATTATATTCACCAGGCACTACATGAAATGCTTCCATCAGAAAAATCTTTTGTGGATGGCCCCGGTGTCCTACTACTTCATCTTTGGTCCCCGGCTAAACAATCCCACCTCCACTTCCAAGATGGACTCGCCTGGCAGTGACATCCCGCTCAGCCAATCATAGAAAGGGATGGAACAGTGCCACTGCCAGTGATTGGCTGAGCGTGCTTTCACTGCCAGAAAGGTGCATCTCGGAAGTGGAGACGGGATTGTTCAACCAAGGATTGAAGATGACGTATAGGCTGTTTGGTATGTTCTGCATCTGGGCAGCAATATATTGAAGGGGTACTCCACAGAAAAAAAAGGTTTTCAAATTAGCTGGTATTAGAAAGTTATACAAATTCGTAAATTACTTCTAATTAAAAATCTCTAGTCTTCCAGTAATTATCAGCTACTGTATGTCCTGCAGGAAGTGGTGTATTCATTCCAGTCTGACACAGTGCTCTCTGCTGCCACCTCTGTCCATTTCAGGAGCTGCCCAAAGTTGCAGCAAATCATTTGTGAAAACTGTTTTATCTGTTGTACTTTCGATGTACTCTTGTTATACTTTTGTTTGCCAAACTTTACTTTTGTTTGCAAAAAAAAAATTTATTGACAAAAATTCAATAAAATATATTGAAACAGAAAACCTCTCCTGCTCTGGATAGTTCCTGACATGGACAGAGGTGGCAGCAGAGAGCACTGTGTCTGACTGGAAATAAGTCCAGCTGATAAGTACTGGAAGATGGGAGGTTTTTAAATAGAAGTAAATTACAATTTTGAATAACTTACTGATACTAGCTGGTGTGAAAAGACTTTTTCCCCACTGGAGTACCCCTTTAAAAGGTAATTCTGAGCGGAATGCCCCTTTAACTATGGCACACATTCCCACTGAAGTTAATGAGAGATGAATTAGATGTGGATATTACACAGATTCTGATGTGGATTCCCTATGAACTTACTCTTAAGGTGCCTAAACGTCATTGTTTTACACATTTACTTTAGTTTATTACTTTATTTTTATTGTCAGATGATCACATATGTTTATTTGTTTATAAAAGAAAAATTTAAATCTATGTAAAAAAAATTTTATTTTTTTTTTACATTTTTGTGTAATGCTGTCAGTATTTGCATGATGTGAAATTTTTGTGCAAATAACTAATTTTTTACATAAAGCTTTATGAATAAGGGGGACCAGAAGACCCCTTTGCCACAAAAGAGGACACTTGTACACCAAACTTTCCTTGGCACACTGGAGCAACAACACCAATCTTAGGGCCCTATTCCACCGGACGATTATCGTTCAGATTATCGTTAAATCGTTCGAATCTAAACGATAATCGTTCGGTTGAAATGCAGTTAACAATTAACGACCGAACGAGAAATCGTTGATCGCTTTATAAGACCTGGACCTATTTTTATCGTTCCTCGTTCGCAAAACGTTCGCATTGAATAAGACATCGTTCGGTCGTTCGCAATAGATACGAACGCAATAGCGAATAATTAGCGAAGAAAAACGATCGCAATTACGATCATAAGTAACGATTATCGTTCCATGGAAATGAGTGAACGTTTTCAGGTCTTTCGCAATAGCGGTCGTTTGAGATTGTTAACGATTATGCAAACGATAATCGTCCGGTGGAATAGGGCCCTTAGGCTAATATTACATGGGACGACTTTTCAGCGATTAATGATAAACAATCTCAAATGACCACTATCGTTGACCCTATTATACAGGACGATGATCTTTACTTACGGTCGTTCTTGCGCTCATCCTTTCCTGGCTGATAGACCAGGGAATGACCGAACGATGGGTTACTACACTGAAACGATGTTTGAACAATTTGTGAATGATCAAAGATGAAAATAGGTCCAGACTGTATCAAACGATCAACGATTTTTAGTTGGACGTTAAATCGTTGCCTGCTATTACACAAAACAATTATTGCTTAAATCTGAGCGATCTAACAATTTTTTGAACGATAATCCTCCCGTGTAATACAGCCCTTAGACTGAATGGAGTAAACTCTAACAAATCAATGATCTTCATATCAGGCACCAACATAGTCTCGTTGACAAACTGGCTATATTTTTCTTGCCCATAAACGTTACTTCTGTGATACCAGTCATTTGCTTTCAGCCTTTTAGAGTTTTACTTTATCAGCAGAATTATAGATCAGTTAAACATCAACCCAACGTGGAAAGTGCTGAGGCTCTACCGTGAGGTGAGGATATGGATGGAAAAACTCTGCATCCACATATTTGTGGTGGATCAAATAGTTTTCCCTGTATCTGCTGCGTGGGCCAGTGGTTTGTTTGTCTTTCCCCGGCTAAAGCTGAATGATTTTATTAAGGAAATCACACTCTACCACTGTACAGGGTTTTTCATGAGCACAAAAAGTTGCCTTGAAATCTTTTCAAAAAAGGTGCGAGAGTCCAACAAAGAAAAACGGGAGCGTGTGAATTTTATCCCCTGGCCCCTATTCAGATGGGTCATTTTCACATCCTTATATAAAAAAGTATGAACCTGCTTGCCTTTCAAGGAAATAGCTTCCAAGGGCAAGAAAGAAAAAAAAAAAGAGTCAAGGAAGGTTAAAGGAGCATTTGAAGCAGGCAACACTTGTTAATGGGGTGTGGAACTGGCGAGGAGGACACTGTCTTCCCCTGATCCTGTGAAGTTGAAAGGTTGACCTTTCTACCTTTCTACAAAGTCTTCTCTTTACACTTTGTAGAGGTGGAATATGGGCATTTATCCAAAGCATAGTGTGGTTTGCCAAGACTATGACCTGAAAAATTAGTCCACTAATCCTTACAAGAGTGTATAGTTACCTGAGACATAAGAGGTGGTATGTAGACTTGTAGCTAGACTTTCCTGCACCCAGTTTGATATCCTAGCTAGTGTTGAGT
Source organism: Dendropsophus ebraccatus (assembly GCF_027789765.1). NCBI lineage: Eukaryota > Metazoa > Chordata > Amphibia > Anura > Hylidae > Dendropsophus > Dendropsophus ebraccatus. Next base: position 31,457,197 of record NC_091461.1, read on the forward strand.
TGATTTGTCAAACTGTCCAGGTTCAACAATGTTCTCTTAACCTGAAACACTCTTCATTTGATTTCCCTCGGCTGCAGAAGTTGGATGCATCCCTAGGGCTGCCAGAAAAGCATGGATACAATCTATGGCTGTATCTATGATTTCCAGTACTCCCTAGGGTGGGATCCAACTTCTGTAGCCGTTCAGAGAATGTTGCCGAACCAGAACAGTTTCACACTTAAGAGTTCGTCTTAATTAATTATATATATTAATTCCCGTATTGCCTTTGGACCTGCGCCCGATGACCTATATTGGAGTGGAGGAAGGTTGTCTCATAATCAATGAGATCGGCACTTGTTGTTAGGACCTACTTGGCATGTGTAAAGAGACCATGTACAGGTTAAGTAAACAGTTCATGTTCCCTCTGTAGCAAATTGGTCAACTGCCTTGTATATAAAAGTTTACACCTCAACTTTTCTTTGTTTTTTGACTTCCAAACCAAGATTTTTCAGGGTGTTGTGTTTTCATATAAAGAAGAAAGCTATTGTCATCTAACAATATACATTACTTGTCCATATGTGTATGTGTACGCAAACATACCATGGTCCTTAAATATTAATTTGGGGACCCACTCATGTCCATACACTACAGAATCATACATTTTGGGTAAAAATTATATGTGTCACCGTTTTGCCAATAGCAAATTACTTTTACCATCGATCTAGATCAGTGGTGACTAGCAACCATTTATCTCCGTTCCACTGACATAGTAGGCATGTTTATGGAGAAGTAAAGAACAATTTTCTATGGCCAGCATTATATGAGGATGAATTGGCAATTGTCTCAAGGAGGTTTCGTTTTTGTCTTCCTGCGGACTGATATAATAGGTTGAACTTGATGAACTTGTATCTTTTTCAGCCACGCTATACAACTTCTTTAAACAATAGAGGAAACTAGACTAAACAATACAAACCTAAGACCTAAATCAATGACATAAGCATAGTAGACAATGCAGAGGCTGGATTTTATGCAAAGTTTTGGCTGTTTCTATTGACCTGCACAAGGATCAGGTGTCTACAAAGCTGCAAAGTGCATATTAAAATGTACTTGGCAGGGAAGTGAACACAGTTGAGCACATTAAACAATTGCAGAAAAGTTGTTTTTTTTATGCACTTCATGTACCGTTACAGTACAGCTTACTAATCCACACCATTCTGTAAACTTGTGATTACTCTACATTTGGGCTATTCCACTGTTTCTCAATGATGACCTTTTCCACCGATGACTTTGTAATGCTTCGCTTGCCCTTTAAGCTATGTTCTTTAAGAATAAGAAGACAAGGTTTATGTGTGTATACAGCGTATGCAACAGTTCGGTTTCTTTCAAAAAGAAAAGAGCTCTAGAAGACTTGATTTCCTGCCATTGACAGGAATTAGGTGTATACCTATCCCTTAATAGCCGTATAGTATAACACTTGCTGTGAGCAATTGACACTTATTCATTCCTTTGTAGAGCACTAGTCTGAGGGGAACTATTACCAACATGTCTGGATAAGGGGTCATTTGCACTGAGCCTTCATTTGACCTTTGGACAAGGGCCTCGAAACTTCTCCATTCATAGGCTAGAACTTCCTTCCTGTAATGTAGAATACGGTCATTTACATTGCACAGGACAGGTACATGCTAAAAACAAGCTGCCGTCTCTAACATACCAACTTCACCAAAGACTTGGGTATCCTAGCATGGGCAGCTGCCAATGGCAGGATGCTGTATTGAAATTAAGATCCTATCCTTCCAGTGTCGCTATAACCTCTATTCTAATTACCGTCCAATACTTTCGTTCCTCTAATCCATGGACTCTTTACTAATTTAACTTTGCTCTTTTCCGGCAAAAGAAATCTAATAGGTTAGGTAATTACAAATAATAACTAAGGCGAGAAAAACACATTGTAAAACTAAAATTGGGGAAGTAAACAGATTAAGAATCGATCAATGAAGAATGTTCAGTATCCTATAAAAAGAATGTTCAGTATCCCATAATAAAGAATGTTCACTATCCTATAATAGTGTTCACTATCCTATAATAAAGAACATTCACTATTCAATAATAAAGAATGTTCAAAAGCCTATAATAAAGAACATTCAGTATCACATGCAAAGAAATGAGACAACTAGCCTTCCTTTTTCTCATTAGAAAATAGAAGGATCCGGCCACCTGCTAGGAGTACGGCACCGGTGCCTTAACATGGACGTGGTGGGCGGTCCACCTACTGTGACAGACAGAGGCTTCCTTTGATATGTACAGAATTATATATGACATAATCAGTCTATATAAAGCCCACTATAGAAATAAATACTTGATTTTCATGCACATATACACTTTATAGAGCACAAAGTTACAAACCTGTAGACTATTAGTGAATGGTAAACAGATGTGTCGTGCACTAAAGGGCCTGAAGGGATCATCTCAAGGAAGTTTGGTCTTAGTAGGATAGTAGGATAGATCTCCAGGTCACAGTCTCCACAGCATTGTCAGGAGTTTAGTCAGATGGAGCCAACAAGTCCAGAGGAGATCACAGAGGCAGAGACACATGTCCTGGTCAGGGAATAATACTAGACAGACAACTGAGAAGGCAACAAAGGATATGACAAGAGACAGAATCCAAATACAAGAGGTGTCAATCACAGGCTGACTAAACAGATATATCAGCTAGAGGCAGTAATTAGAAAACAGCAATTAATACTCAGTAGGAGGATTCTGGCTAATGGGAGCAAAGTCTAGTAAGTGCATTCTATAGGTTGTTCCTTCCCCGTAGAAGATCTAGCTAGTTCACTGACATTGAGAAACAAGTCATGGTGCCTCTGCAGAATTTTTGCATATTTGATTTTCCAGGGGTAAATGTTCCTAGATTCACTGATGTTGAGAAACATGTGATGGTGTTTCTGCAGTGTTTTGGTTGATCTCCCTGAGGTCAACCAGCTTTCATTTGAATGCACTTACTAGGCTTTGCTCCCACTAGCTAGAATCCTACTCCACACTGGTGAGGGGCAAATGCCCCAAAACAGCTGTCTGAGGATGGATACCTTGCTTAGGTATTTCCCAAGTCCTGTCACTTTTGACTGTGGCTTGTTGAAAGGTGGGTTTTCTTGACTGGAGACCCTCCTTGGCTTGGTGGTTCCTTCCCGGTAGAAGGTCTGGCTAGCTCACTGACACTGAGAAACCTGTGATGGTGTCTCTGCAGTATTTTTGCATACTTAATTTCCTAGATTCACTGACATTGATAAACATGTTGGTGTCTCTGCAGTTTTGCTTTATCTCCCTGAGGTCAACCATCATTCTCTTAAAGACAAGGCGTGTTGCAAACTTTAGTGTACATAGTTCTAAATAAGGCTTAAATCTATGTAATGATTAACAGAAGATACCACAGACTGACAGGTTAAAGGAAGAAGAAAGCCATGTTCTAGGCCAAAAGCCATCTCAAAAGGTGACATGCTTGAAGCCAAGGAGTCATGGTTGCCAGGAGGACTGGTCAGTTACTCTGATGTGTGCTGATGTAGGAGTGCAAAACCCTGTTTCAGGGATTGACTGGTCCACTCTTTACCCATTATCTTGGGGACTTGGCTTGCAAAAAAAAAGCAAGATATTGAGAACCCTTATAGATAACAGCCAGAATGAGAATAAAAACTGAGCTCCTCAGTTCAAAACTATATACTAAGGGGAGCCATAAATGCGATTTGGTGGGAGAACATTTTAGACTAGTAAGGAGTAGAGATGAGCGGATTTCCCAATAGGCTGTATCCCAGTTTTCTAGACATTCCTTTGGCTTTATCCACCCGCTGCGGAGTCGGCAGACAGCAGGAGTCAGATGCCGATAGTTCAGGTTCATAGGAACCCGAACTTCGGGAAATCCGCTCATCTCTAGTAAGGAGCAGTAGATAAACCTTGCAGAGGAGAAAAATTTGAGTACAATGTCAGCCTATGTTCACACAACGTGAATACCCTGCCGTTCCGTGACCCCTTAAGTACCTTAAGTACCGGCCGGACGATCTTTCCGGCCGCGGAGCTCTGATGCGGGCGCATCAGCGCGCGCCCGCATCAGAGCTTCCCTTAGCACACAGTGAAGCGAGCAGCCGGAGCCGCTTGCTTCACTGTGTGAACTGACAGGTCTTTCTGCTGGCCGGAATTCACTGAATTCTGGCCGCAGAAAACTGGCATGTCAGTTTTTTTCCGGCGCCGCATGGGATCCCGGCCGGAGCGTATACAATGTGTGTACGCTCCGGCCGGGATCCCATTGAAAATAAGGCTATGTTCCACCCCTCAAAATTACGTCCGTAGTTCTGCGGCGAGAACTACGGCCGTAGTTTTACGTAGTGTGAACATAGCCTCACAGTGTTTAAAGAACAGGACCCAATTGGATTGCTGGTGATTCCCTGTTTAGGTGGTTTGAAGATATTGATGGTGATAAGATATCTATCTTTAGTCCGACCAAAGAATTGTCATTAGAGTTGAGCAAACTTCGAGCATGCTTGAGTTTTTCCGAACGTGATCGTGCAGCATTTTGTAAGCGGAGGCTGCTGAAGTTGGCTAATGCCCTAAGACTGCCTAGAAAACATAGATAGAGCCATAAGCCACTCAGGTTTGGACCAAGTGAAGCATGCTTGAAGTTCGCCTAACACTAATTGCCATAATTTATCCAACTCTTGTTATCCAAAAGGTCTCAGTATCCAGTGAGGTCATTTTACTGTGCAGCAGAAACTTTTCTTGCAAAAGAAGGACAGAGCTTCCCAATAGACAATTCCCTGGAACAGGACAGTGCCTACTTACACGGGTGCAGAAGACACCTAGATGAAGGATGGACAAAGGACCTGTAGATGTGAAAGGGCAGACATGAATCATGTCTTGAGTTGCTCAAAGGCATGGACAGCAATTTTGGCCACAAATGACAATTGGCCTCATTGTTAGTGAGGACTGTATGGGGAGGTGTGTTCGGAGGAATAATTTATGACTAAATGAATGCAACACTAATTCAAAAAGAGCCAATAAGACTTGGTATCTCTACTGTAATGTTGCAAAGATGACCCCATTACAGTAAGTATGGCAGGAACTGGATGTCTTGTTGACTGTTCTCTGGTTGAGGGACTTCATCAGTAAGGTTATAATCATCCACCAGCAGAGCAATGGGTATATCCTACCATTCTTCATGTAGGACCACTGCAAAGAAGTTGGTGGGAGGTCTAACAAAAAAGTGATGGTACCCAGGGTAGTCAGGCAAAGATCAATCTAAAATAACAAATCCTGACAAGGTCCAGAAATGCAATGGCTAGGGTCAAAAACAAGAGACAACGGAAAAGATGACTTATCATAGGTAAAAGAAATTAAATACAAGATGGGTCAAACTAGAGGCAGGAACTAGAAAGTAGAAACTGATACTCAGGCAATGGTTCTGAAGGTCCTTGTCTGGTTTAAATAGGCCACCAGGTAAGACTTGGATCTGTTTGCATGGCAACTAGATGTCCTGATTGATGACATCACTGATGCACACTGGTTGCACTGGTAGGAAGACTGCACTGGGGCAAAGAAAGATATGTAACATCATTAAGATGCCAAATTAATTATCATCACACAGAGGGAAAGTTATTAACATTAGTATAAGGAAAAGTAAAGTAATTGTTCATAATGACCAATCAGATTACAGCTTGAATTTTTATAGGCTCATTGGAAAATTAAACAAGTGATCTAATCAGCTGCCAAGGACAACAGCTTCACTTTCCTCTCGTCCTAGTTTGTATACCTTTCTTCCAACATAATAATAATCCTCGAAAATCCAGTGTGCTTTACTATGTGGATTGCAACTATCTATGAAGTTTCCAGATCAGTTACTGGAATATTAAAAACCTTCCAACATAAATGTCTATCCCGAGAAATCTATCTCCCCTGTAGCCCCGTGTACAGTAACTATGACTAAAGGAAAACATTTGATCCAGGGACTCGCTCTGCGCCATACAGATGAGCTGGCAGCATTCTGATATTTCCCCTGTCCTTATAGTTTTACCCAGGCAGATATGTAATGGCTTTATAGTCACTGACCTTTCCAAAACTAAGGTCTGCAATGTATTTAGGAGATATGCAAAGTGCTGAACTATGAAAAATATGGACCGTACAGTAAAGTCAATGATGTAGGCCAGACATAGGCTTCACTTACTTAAAACACTGTCTACGCTGAGACCAACCATGTCCACCTGTTATACCTAATAAGTTTAATTGACCAGAGCTGTTCATATTCGCACTGGCTATGATGGCGTCCATCAGGTTTTTTAACTTTTGCGTGTGCACTCTACACTATTCCTGAGTTTAAAAATAACCCCTGATGAAGTGGCAAAAGCATCAGAGGAAACAGAACCTTATGCACACCCACCGATGGAGGACCATGTGCACAGACCCTGTACAGTTGCACATAGAGTCCACTTTATTGCCATCTTAGAACCCGCATATTGATGAGTAATGTGACGGAGCATGATAAAAAACTAAATACAAACTTGATCAAACTAGACAGACATAGCAGCTAGAGGCAGGAACCAGAAAATAGCAGCTGATCCTCAGGCAAAGGTTCAGAAAGTTCTTGCCTAGTTTAAACAGGTCACCATTAGATAGTCATCCAAATATGACTTATATCTAATGTGAATGGGCACCCCTCAGCTGTCAGCTAAATGTTCATATATATGCATGCTCGGCTCAGTTTACAAGTAGGAGAGAAGAAGAATCCACTAGTAGTACCACATGACATGTTAAAACCTAACATACTCTTTTCTCCGTGTGGTGTCCAATATATATTACATTAGTTGTTTAATTGCATAGCTATGGGTCTCAATACGCTTTAGTAAAAGGTTTACCAACCCGATTTTTCGGGAATAGCCAACTCTCTAATGTGCATGGGGGCCTCCTAAATCTACCCCAGAAGATGATGAAACATAGAAAATTGTTGGCAGAAAAAATCCCCCCTGGTCCATCTAGTCTGCCCTTTTAGTATTTCCCTTCTTATTATCTTAGGATAGATATATGTTGGATTTCAACTACACGACTTTTGTTTTCTGCGAGATAATCCACCACCGATGCTGCCTGCCAATGGCATATCTCCCATCTCCCCAGTCACAACATATGAATGTTTGGTTGAGTCGTAAGTTCATGTGTATGGGGTGAGTGGGAAAGGTAGGAAAGGCTGCCCTTCTTGTATAATGGTCACTACAATTTAGCCTTATGATACTGAAGGTTTTTTCCAATATCACTGATAATCAATGTAAATATACTGTATATCGATTATCCCTAGCTGCAATCTAAAGTGTGAAAAAACCATAAGAGGGCAAACCTGAAACAAGTTAGGAAAACTTAATCTGTCACCAATGGATTTGGTAATCTGGCCAATAATCTTGTAATCTGGCAGTTCCAGGACAATTAGTCCCAGGCAGTGATTGGTCTGTTTACAGAAGCAAATGCATCTTTTGTAGAGACAAATCATCCTGGCTTGTCTCATTTTTCCTTTATTGATGCTTCCATGATAAAAGCCGCCTCTGACACTGTGGTTTATGCCCCAGTGAAAGATATGCTGATAGTACCTGGCCAGACACTGACAAAAACATAGAGACGAGGGCTTTCCCTTTCATCAGCTGAATTACATAACAAAGGCCAAGAAAAAGCACAGGGGAAAAAACATCTTTACGAGACATCTAAATCAAATTGGAAGCTGTAAACATCAGGCTTTGGTCTAGTGTATAGAGAGAAGCAACAGATAACATGGAAGGGGGTAGGGGGCTATGGTATATTCTAAACTCCTTTTCAGAACTAATAAAGTATATGGGGGGCTTTGTAGGTTCTAAATAATATTAAAAATATTCTTATATAGGGCCCACATTCACAAATGTATTAGCTATTGAGAATTTGCCTTTGAGGGCTGTTTGGAGGCTACGGCTCCAGCTAGGTGGATTGGTTGTTTAAATACCGGTAGTCTTTGTCTATAAGGACTACATACACACCACAAAATGGTGGAACACTTGAAACTCAAAATGCCCAGCCCTTCTCTCACTCAGCTTGTCTTAGCAGACCGCTGCTGTATGCTATGGGCTGCCTGGACGATCAAACGATCACCCGGGCAGCCCCCCCACACCTCTCCGTGCCCCCCCCCCCCCCCCCGTCTCTCACCCACTCACTGCAGCCACGTGTAATAGCGGCAGTAGCAAGCGGGGAACATGGAGCAAACGAGCGCTAACACTGTTCGTTTGCTACTCATAGTCGCCCCGTATAATAGGGGCTTAACTTCTGGAGCTACCGGGTGTCAAATGATGATCATGCAGGTTTGGCCAAAGCCGAACGTTCATCAAGTTCACTCATCACCATTCATGACCACTCTGGTGGCAGCTTATCCCTGAGAACAAAACAACTCAAGGTGGCCATATATCATCAGTCATCTCTAGTGATGCGCGAACATGTTGGTAAATGTTCGTATGTTCGTACAAACATGACGCTAATTGTTTGTGTTCGCCGATCACGAATAATGTGTCAGATCGGAATCGGAATGGTTATAACAATGATTTCCGGACATATTTGGACTTGCGAACGTACGCAACTGCGTAATTAACAATTTGTGTCTCATAATCTGTACGCATGTGCCTAACACTAGACCGAAACGCAAGCAATCTGTACGCAAATAAGTGCAAGTGAAATGCGTATGCAATCGTATGTTCGTTATTTGTTTGTGAATGTTCGGCAAACACAAACCGATCATGATAATTTTTTTTTCTATGTTCCAAACATCTGTATGTTCGATCATCACTAGTCATCTCTCCCAACCAGCCCCTAAACTCCCTGTGCACAGGAGCGTTCTGCACAGCCGAGTATTTCTGTGTTCTCTATGGGAGGTGGGGGGTAAGCTTTCCCTGTGCTTATCTATCCTCAAAAAAAGTGATTGGGCGGTGATTTTCATCTCGCCCAACTCCTACATAGTCTGTTGGTGGACAGTCGGGAGAGCCCCACACCCCTAAGAATGACAACGGAACCTGCCGTAAGCAGCAGGAATGGATGATCAGGGTTTAAAGTGTATGGGGACCTTACATAGTTGAAATCTAACATGCCCAATACTTATCCATGGGGAGAGTCTGAACCCCCTAATAAACATTGGATAGTCAACTGGTTCCATCAGAATCAATGAGTTAGGCCAGCATTTATCTAATGTGTATGGCTGGCTACAGCGCATGGCCTTTGTGTGCTGTGTCGGATGCTTCTATCCCTGTACATACAAGTCTGATGGAACATGCCAGTACTGCTTACTGTCAGATTTTTATGGAAACTTTAGTATGACTATGTATGAAATGCAAAGCATGCAGAGGCACAAGGAGACCCCATATACTTGTCAGCATAAGCCCTTAGGCTCAAGGATTATAAAAAGCGTCTTGCTCTTTAAAACAGAAGTCTACACAGGTGAATCGCCAGTTCTAATGAGTGCTGAACGAGATACAGGACGACTGTTGATCTTAAGGTTTCATGTGTTTCGGTAAGAGGCCAGAAAAAGTACAGCAGACTGTACAGAGAGCCAAGGCTGCTATTAGACAGGGGCTACGATCCCACAAGTTTAAACTGTACTTGTTGCTGTAAACTCATTTCCAGTAAAATCTAAACTGTGGCTGAGATTTCGTTTCTCTTTTTCAACATGAGAAGCCCAATTCCATCTAGAACATTCCTCCTCTGTCAGCTGGTATGCTTCATGCCATCGCTCTTGAAGGCTGGATCGCTATTCCTTTCATTATAAAGTTTGGATCCGGCTGAAGGCTGGTGGTGATACAGGACGGCTAGTAGTGTTGCATTATGGGTCTATACCACACAAGCCTTAAGATCGGTCCAAATAAAACAGACTCAAACGAGAGATGGCATGGGATGCAAATGGGTCGCAATATGTATTCCATCTGTATTTTTTATGGACCCATTGAGGTCTATGAGTCCAGTCTGCAAATATAGAGCGTATAAGCGCATGTCCTATTTTTTCATGACCATAGCAGCTGTTCACTTATACACTAGACCAGGCATCTCAAACTCTGGCCCGAAGTGCCATTATTTTTGGCCCACCAAGGAAATTAAATGATTTCCTAGAGTTGGCTCTCCAAAGTTGCAGTGGATTATAATATAATTAATCCTAATGGCCGGTTGGACGACCCATATTATAATCTTCTAGCTGCTAGCAGTTTTATCTGCGTTGTATCCCGTTGCAGGCAGCATGGTGACATCATCACACATGTCCTGCGTCAGGTGCATCCTGCCGCCGGGAGAGATGCAGTGTGGGAATCAAAAATGTAAGTCCAGCCCAGTCTCCCAGTGAGGGCACTAATGGGGGGAACTATAGGGGGAACTAGCTACTATATGGGAAACCATTTTGAGGGTTGGCTACTATGGGGAACTATTGTGAGGGCTGACTACTATATGGGAAACTATTGTAAGGGCTGGCTACTATATCGAGCACTATTAGGAGGGTTCGCTACTATATGGGACACTATTGGGAGGGCTGACTACTATATGGAACACTCTTGGGGCGCTGAATACTATATGGGTCACTATTGGGGGAGCTGGCTACTATGTGGGACACTATTGGGAGGGCTGCTCCGACAGTGCCATGCACGTTTTAATAAATATCAAGGTTGTCCCGTGACTTTGTCTAATTTTCCAGTTTTGCCCACTGTTTATTTGAGTTTGACACCCCTGCACTAGACGATGACAGCTGAGGTCTAATAAGTACCATTATCCGGTTTGACGCATACAATGTACATCACCTTGATAGGACAAATGTCAGTTTTGTTTTTTTAAAACCTAATAGAAAACTATATTAGACCCATCATCCTCAATGTTCTCATTGAATCCTGTTTGGCTTGAAGACATACACTATAAAATATAAAAGCTTTGTGTATCAATGTAAGCCCGAGAGCCATTATATTGATTTACTCTGGACAGTGTTCAGTTCAATGAGTGGGACAGAGAGACAAAAGTTTAAAAATTCTTTCACGCTGCCGTAATAAATACAGTACATTGCTTCCAAGTAAGAAGAAAATAGCTGGATATGGGAAACAGATCTCAGGGCTCAAATCTTGTTGTGTTTTCCCATGCAATTGTCGATCTAAAGAAAGGTTGATTAACATTGATCATGAGTTTATGTGGTCTGGTGACAAGCGGCGGGGGTGATACCAAATGTGCCTGTGTTAGTGGAGATTCTGGCACTGGAAACACAAACTGGTAATAAAGTTTCTGAATGAGAAGTTCTCCAAGCTAGATGTGCTCATAGACTATTGTCTACAATGGATATAAAAAAACACATTGATTCTATTCACTGACAGCAAACCAAGACATTGAAAATCGAGCTGGTTTGAGCTCTTGTTATATTACAAGTAAAGGGACTTTGTAATATACTATGATTAAGCTTCCCAGCCTTTACATTTGCCTGCAAGGTTGTGTCATGTAGGAAACAATGCATATCACCCCTATACAATAATCGTGATGCACCTTACCACGCTTACCACAAGTTGGTTGCTAGGGACTTGAGCAAGCAGAGAAATATTTAGACAAGGAGCTGTGATACAATGAATCTCATAGCCATGCACTCTAAGGTCAATATTGTGTCTGGAAACACAGGTACAAAATAGGCAAGCAATGGTCAAGTTGAAGCTGAGGTCAATGCCGGACACAAATAGAGATGCAGCTAGTTTAAAAAAAAGAAAAAAAAAAGTTTATTATTTTTTGTACTTATTGGCACAAAAGACCAAGTATATATAGTGTTCTCCCCTTGACTAGAGAAGCATATACTGTATACATGCGTCAGGTGATAAAGTAATATAACAATATGCAAGTTGCCCATGGTTTGTATTTCAATTAGAGATCAGCGAGGCAAAGCCTTTGATCTCCGTGCCGCTCCTCCCCAGGTGCCTGGAGAAGCTAGATCCAGTCCTGGGAGGAAACTTCTCTCAGTTTCCCAAGACTGGATCCAGCTTTTTCCAGGCAGTCGTGGAAGAACGGCACAGAGTTCAAAACCAGCCGACGTATAAGCCGACTGTCGAGCAAACGAAGCGCTTCACTAAATGTAAATTTACTCATCTCTAATTTCAATTCATTGACATTTTGAAGACCTTCGCTTTCTGTCATTGAATGAAAATATTCTTCCTTACACCCAGTGAAAGAATGAAGAAGACAATTCTCCCAATAACTTATGGTGACAGTATTTGTCCAGTCTAGGCAGTCACATCAAGATACTGTATGAAATCATATGGAACTAAGATGAACAGATCTGGATTAAGAAAATCCAACTGAAGCCAGAAGATCATGGTAATGCCAAGGTTATGCAGTGCCCAGTAGCTATGGTTGTCAAGTCATAAACAACCATATACTTGCCCTTGTATGATTCCAGTGACAAAACGTTTAAGTCGGTTTCCAAGAGCTTGGACCAAGACGGAAAAGCATGACTAAGACATCCAAGTGCCCTGGCTCCTTAATTCCCTAGACTTTAACCCAATTGAGTATCTATGGGACCACCTCGATCATTGTGATCGCTCTGTGGATCCTCCCCCATGCTCTGGGATGCACTGCAGTCACCATGCCTCCAGCTACCTGTGACACCCAACAGGATCTTATAGAGTCATTCCCAGCCGTTTAGCTGCTGTCTGTGCTTTTACTCTGGATATTAGTAGCCGGTGTGACAGAACTGTGTATATCATATGCTATGCTCTAGTTGCGATAATTGTGGGACATGTTTTTGACACTTGCATGAAATCACAATATGAAAACATTTTAGTGATGTGTTTGTCAATGAGATCCCCCATTAGAGGGTATATCTACAAGGTAATGTGGGAGCCATATGTGCTTCTATGTTGTTCTTTGGTTATTGATCTAATCTTGGGCTTTTTGGGGAGGGACACTGTTATTTATTGTTGTACTGTTATACCTGTTGTACCTACATATCATTCTATGTCATGTTGTAAGGGGCCGTATAAGGTGGACGGGGGTTCCCGACTCTCCTGCCGACTTGAATTCAGGTAACTATGGATACATCCATGCCAGGTGAGTTCTGTGTGCAAGTCCTATTGGATCAAAATAAGGCTTGTGCATGGAACCCGGTGTGGATGTATACCATGTTACCTAATCTTCTGGTATCAGAAGTGACTGCATGCCAATAGAGAAAAGCTGCCTAATGACAGGTGTTCATATTCCCTTCGGCGCCACTACAGGGGATATAAAACCTTACACCGTGTCTATGTAAATCAATCCGTTGTCTATGTAATACTGGACAGGACAGGCCCAGAGAGAGTAACTGCTCGTCTATGTAATACTGGACAAACCAAAAAAGAGTAACTGCTTGTCTATGTAATACTGGACAGGACAGGTCCAGAGAGAGTAACTGCTTGTCTATGTAATACTGGACAGGACAGGCCCAGAGGGAGTAACTGCTTGTGAATGTAATACTAGACAGGACAGGTCCAGAGAGAGTAACTGCTTGTCTATGTCAGCATGTCCACTGGCTTGATCGGTTGTGATACCCTGGAAGTTCAGGTATCCATGGATATGAACACCCCAAGACCATAATGTGTGTGAACCCCAACTCTGATCCAATTGGGGTCTCGAACATTATGAGCTCAACTTATTTGTAGGCATGGATACTCAGATTTCTGGGTGCAGAGAGGAATTGACCGGCGATCATGTCGGCATGTTCACAGGTACACTTTAAATCAGAATCCCCATAGGATGTATACTAACAAACTGGACCAAAAAGCCGTTTATGCTGTATAAAAAATGTAAGTTTCACATGTTTAAAAAAAATGGCTGAATAAAAAATACAGAAAAACTAAAGTTGTCCATGTAAACTCCATCTTAACCGTACTAAGAATGTGTATTTCGGGGTTATAGATCACATATAATTGTTATAATATAGCCAACATAATATATAGAAGTCTGGTTAAAAAAAACATCAAGATAACTTGACATACAAGTCTAAAACGTTCCATGGAATAAAAGTCATAATTGCCCAGAATGAGTCAATTCTTTATTTTTAAGCAATTGTCCACTTATTAACCATGTCCCCAGATCACACAAAGAGATAGCGGATAGGGAGACGCTGCTTTGATGTGGGATATATCACATGTAACCGAGGGGACCTCAATTCATGAATCACATTCTGTGGTTTCCTCCAGATTTGACGGATCACTTTTACACAGAGGTCAGCCTCATGTGTCCAGCTGTACTGACTGATCACTGGCCGACAACATCACTTTCAAATTAATAATGTCAGCCGCCACCTCCTCTGTGAACTCAGAGCTTCATTTGTAAACTAGTGCGATGAAAAGGGGAATTAATCTAAAACAGAGCGCCCATTTTCACAGACCTCCGGCCATTGCACACTTATGAAGAACTGGTTGAAAGGACAAAGGTGCTACAGATCAGCCGGCCAATCAGATGCTGGTATTTTGCAAGTAGAGAACATGAATCAAATATTTTAACTGGGTTAAGAAGACATACACATCCCCCCAAGGCATCAGTATTTTCAGGAATACACCTTTAGCTATAGTACTGTATATGTAAGTGTACATAAAAAGACTAAAATATAGAACAACATGCAATGCAAACACTGGGAAATTATTATGAACACAATGCAATTTGCATACAATCATTATTGTCTATGGTACAAGTTGTCAATGGAGTGGTCAATTCTCAGTCTAAAGACAGACTTGTTATAAGTTGCGAGTAGAGATAATCGAACATCGGGAAATCTTAGGTTCGATCGAACTCGAACTTTGTCAAACTTTCTGCATTTGATTTCCGATGCCTTCCCGGCCTGTGGGGAAGGAGGAGACAACCCGGGCACCGCCTGGAATTCTGGGAATCAACCTAGGTAATAGGCTGTATCCCAGAATTCCAGGCGGTACTCCTTCCCCACGGACCGGGAAGGCATCGGGAATCGGGAATGCGGAAGGTTCAACAAGGTTCGAGTTCGATCGAACCTAAGATTTCCTGATGTTTGATCATCCCTAGTTGCGAGATGATAATTTATTGGGGGAAAATTTAACAACCATGCAATGGTAGGCCGCCATCATCTGGAAAGAGGTCACATGTGTTTGATATTTTCAAGGAAGGTAGATCTTTAGTTCAGGATAGGTATTTTTGCTCAAGAACGAACTTTCAAGTAAAAATGCTCTCATAATAGTCCCAGTAAGATTGTTCATCCTTCGCCCAATGTTATTGATCATGTACGGCCAGTTTAAACAACTCTAAAGGTTTCCATACACTTTAGTCAAACCCTCCAGGACTGGCTGACTGTCTAAAGTATATAGATGAGCACAACACAAGCATGCTTGAGTATTATTGTTCGGTATTTAAATACCGGTGGCTGAAGAAGTTGGATGCAGCCCTAAGGAGTCCGGGATAACAATGGTGCAATCATAGGCCATAAGCTTTATCCATGTTTTCCTTGACTCCCTAAAGCCACATCCAACTTCTTCAGCCACCGGTAATCAAATGCTGACAATCAGACTCGAGCATGGTCATCTCGAGTTCTCTCTGACTCTCCCCAACAAATGGGCATGTTGGATTACAATGCACCCAATCCTTTTTCAGAGTTATAAGCCGCTGCCAGAGCTATGTGGCAGGAGCTTATCTCTCCTCTCTCCATGGAGAATACAAGAACGTTCAGCCATGTTGAATAATAATGTATATGAGGAGGTTGAGAGAGATAGCTATCGGCAGACAGCTATAGAAAGTTTATAACCATCTTAATTGCTAAAATAAAGTAAAATGTCTGGGAAGTGATTGTTCAACAGCTGTTCAATAAAGATGAGCGAACCTCGAGCATGTTCTAGTTCTTCCGCACCAGGACTCTCAGCATTTGATTACCGTGGCTGAAGAAGTTGCATGCAGACCTAAGGCTACCTGTAAAACATGGATACAGCCTTAGACTTTATACATGTTTTCCAGGACTCCCTAGGCCTGCATCCAATTTCTTTGGTAATCCAATGTTGAGAGTCCTGGTCCGGAAGAACTAGCAGGTGCTTGAGGTTCGCTCATCTCTATTGAACAATCACTTCCCATCTCTACTGTTCAACCATCAGCCTATTTTTATCTATTGTATATGGCCACCTAAAGGGGTTATCCCAAGATTATATGTCTTCTCAATCCAGAGGATAGGATAGGGGATAACTATCTTATCGCTGGGACATTCACCGATCATGAGAATTGGGGTCAACTGTCAACCAAGTGAACGGCGCATCAACGTGCACATTCAGCCACTGCTCCATTCACCATCTGTGAGACTTTTGAATACTAACAGAGTCCATTACTTGGCAGTGCTGGGACATGCCATAGGAAATGAACATGCTAAATGAAAGTATTATCATTATATTATAATACTCCATTCACTTGGGGGAACATTGGACGTCAAGTCTCATGATTGGCCATTGGTCAGACCCCCCTCTGATTAGGCAGTTCTCTCCTATCCTGTGGATAGAGGACGACATTTCATTCTGGGATATCCACCTAAAAGTTATGGCATGCTGTCTGTACTGATGAGTGTGACAAAAATGACTCCCTGGTGAGCATTGCAGTGACGGACGGCCTGTCATTATGTCACGTGCCATCCGAGACAATATTGCATAGACATACTGATGTAAAGGGTGACCGTTTTGTGTTAAAACTTTTTATCAAAGCCATAATTTTTGTAAAAAAATAAATAAAAATTATATATATATATATATATATAGCCAACAAACTGTCCAGTAATGTGCCATGTTCACACTGTGCAATGTTGTGCAGTTCTTGAAGTATAAAAAGAGGATATCTAGAATCCTGTATTAGTTGCCAAATGTTGCACCATGTGATCACCATCATCCTATTAACTTTGTGTCCTTAAGGTATTATGACATAATGCAGATTGAGGAGTTATACTGGGGATAGTCAGGACTATATAAGGAGCCAGTGTAAAAAAAAAAAAAAAAAACACGAGCAAGTTTAACTAGTGAGGTTAATGTCTAGCCTTCACTGCGATGGGCTCATAGAGATAGTAGGAGTGACAGGACTAAGCCTTCACGAAGGTTAACAAAGGTTCAGCAGGTCAGGACAAGGCCATTTTATCAGTCATGTCAGGCCCAGGCCGTGTTGATGCAGATAAGTCATTCAATTTTCCTCCCCGGGATGATTCAGTTCATTCATTTTAGGATTATGAGTCAAGATGGAGATAGTTTGGCTGCAATGGATGCATATATATATATATATATATTTTTTTTTTAAATCACAGTTCCTAGATGGCCATTTGCATCTGTTAGGTGGGCACACCCAACGTTCAGGTTGTTTGCACTAAAATGAGATGTGAAATCTAATGAAGTTAGATATCTTATAATATAAAACAGGGATGGGGAACCTTCAGTCCTCAAGCTGTTGCAAAACTACAATTCCCATCATGCCTGGACAGCCTAAGCTTCGCTTTGGCTGTCAAGGCATGATGGGAATTGTAGTTTTGCAACAGCTGGAGGGCCGAAGGTTCCCCATCCCTGATATAAAGGTTATGGGAATTTACAGCCACAATGCTCACTTGCTTCTACCCATTGTCAATACCCATCTGGGGGGAGATTTATCAAACATGGAGTAAAGTGAAACAGGCTCAGTTGCCCCTAGCAACCAATCAGATTCCACCTTTCATTTTCCAAAGAGTCTGTGAGGAATGAAAGGTGGGATCTGATTGGTTGCTAGGGGTAACTGAGTTAGTTTTACTTTACACCACGTTTGATAAATCTCCCCCCTGGTGTAAAAAAAGTAAGGGAAGCACACACAGAACTTTTCATGGTGATCACAGCTTTATTGAACCATATGGAATTTATATGTACAGAAATTTACAAAGGTGCCATACTGCCCAATGATAAATGCACAAGGGCTTTTCATACAATTTATGTATCTACAATAAAGCATGGGCAGACACCCACTTGGAGTGCTTAGAAGTCTTTACAGACATGATATAAATAACTACGGGACTGTACAAATTAAATATAAAATAAGTGAATTTATAAAAGCAGCTATATACAGTAAGATGCTAGATATAGTTTTGGGTCTTTACACGAATGAATCGTCTACTAAACTGTGCTGGTGTAGGGTTTGAACTGTGTGGGGAGATTGTCCACTGGATAGACAATGGGACCAGTCTTCATGGTCGGTGCCCCATTGAGGAGTTCCCAGTCACAGTTTCGGCACAGCTCGACGATGAAAGTCTTCAGGAGGATCTTGGCAAACTCTTTCCCCACGCAGTTCCGTACGCCTCCTCCAAACGGAATGAAGTTGAATCTGGAGGAGTCTTCGGGGAACGGAGTTAAGAAACGGTCAGGGTTGAACTCTTCTTTGTTTGGGAAAACGTCAGCAACGTCATGAGTGTCGGCGATGCTGTATATGACGTTCCAGCCCTTTGGGATCTGATAGCCCTTGAAAAAGGAAGAAAAGAGATGCATAAATACCAAGGCAAGGTAATGCAGGTAATAGCACTGTGTAGGTGTGACATGCAGCACTGGCTAGTCTTACAGGATGCTATAAAACAGTAAAAGAGGTCTGCAATTAGGGTCACCATGAGCCAAGTGACAGGCATGAAATTGCCTGCAAGTTGTCAGATGTTCTGCTCACTGCTGTAAAGGACCTTGTGAACTTACCAGGGTTAGATCAAAGGGTCCTGCACCCTCTACATTCAGGAGAACATACAATAAAATAAAGCTAACAGCCACCTCCTACAATAGCTGTAGTAAATACTAGACCTCAAATAAATCCAGGTTCCCTTTGTAGGAATGTCAAAGAAACAAGTATGCAGGCAGGAGACACATGCCCTCTCAATTCATAGGAACCTTGCATCCAGCCTAAGTGTTCACTATGCAACAGGCAGGCCAGCGGCTACGCTTTATAAAGCATTTGCCCAATTTCAGAAGCTTTTTCTTTTAATATAAATTCATTGAGGAGAAAGTTTTAGAAGTCTATATAGTTTGGAGAAGTGACCACAATCGCTTTTATATGGAGGCTAAAGAAAACATTTGTATTAACCCAATTCACATGTATATAGACTTACATTTAAGACAAAGGTCTTCAAAGCCACTCGAAATCCTCCAGGAACTGGAGGGACAAGACGAAGGGTTTCCTTTAAGACACAGCCAGTGTATGTAAGTTGCTGTAATACGTCCAGGGTCAAAGACTTCTTTTCTTCAGGATTGCTAGATAATAGACCCTAAAGGAAGAAGGATAGAACGCTTAGTAAATAAGCACATGGAATATTCTTTGGGAGTCCATTTCCAGAGTCCAACAGTAGAACGTGGGAGCAAGGTCAAGAAATATCTTACCTTAGAGTCAAGCTCTTCACGGACTTTCTGCACAACCTCCTTATGAAGGCCGAGAAATGTTATGAGCGAGGTGGCAGCACTCGCCGTGGTTCCATGGCCACCAAACAGCAGTTCAGTTGCGGATTCTTTCAACGCCTAAGGAAACAATGGTAAAGTTTTAGGCTGGGATTTTAATGATGTGGCAGCTTCAGCCCACAGGAGGACACCAGACACAGCGCTCTCCTCTGGGCAGCATTTGTAGTGATAGGCAATAGTGGAAAGACTACACCACACACAGTCTGTGTAGCCTTAGGTGTCCAAGGATTTAGGTACATACCTGCAAGTTCACAGGTTCTCCAGCCTTCCGACTATGGTTGATCAGCAACTGTAAGGCGTCTTTGCAAGAATCTTCTGGTTCCTTCTGCAACTTTTCCTTGATGTTTTCTTCAATTTTAGCATGAATTATATTTCTCGCCCGGAGACCCTAAACAAAGCAAAGCGAAAGTTACATTAAAAATGTTAAGACATTGTTACAAGGACATGATCAAACTTATACATAGCAAGAGACGGGATAACACCTACCTTGTAGAGGCCACTAAATGGGACATCAATGGGAAGGGAGAAGAGATTCCGGATCATTTCCTCAAAAGCTTCCACCAATGGCTGCTCATGTGCCGGGTCCATTTGTTCAGGCTCAAAGCCCAGAAGTAGCCTCATGGCTATACGGAACATGAGGCGCTTGACGGCAGGATACACCAACACACAGGATTCATTCTGCATCCACAGACGGATGGCACTGCGCATCTCCTCCTCCATGACTGGTAGGTAGTTCTCGAGGGCATCCCTGGAGAAGGCTTGCATGATGACCTAAGACAGAGGAAGGGGCTTCGGTTACTACCCAACTTGTCTTCATATGACAACATTACAGTAGGTTAATAGATTTCATGGATATGAGGTTAAAAGGTTGCTGCATATCTAAGTAATCCTTGTTGGTAAATGAGTTACCCCCCCCTGGGGAAGGGATTAGCACCCCCTCCCTGTCCCAAGCCTAATGCACTAAATGGATTAATCAGAACCACCCAGAGAGCAGCACTAAGACCCCACTGACATCCCATACAAATCTCTAGCACCATTAACATGCTGACCCAGGAGGAGCAGGTTATTTGCAGATCGCAAACTGGACAATGGATGGCGCTGCTCCCTCACTCATTAGATGCTATACAGTAAACTAATTAACCGATCCGGAATCGCAGCTGCACTCACAAGCGCCTTTACGCAGGTGAAACGCATCCCCATCAGCCCCCATCCGCTCCTCCTCACCTTCTTCATGTGCTTGTGCTGGCTGTCATGCAGGTTGGACAGGCAACCGGATCCCAGGATGGTACGGACCGAAGCCGGCCAGTGCACCGACACCAGCTTGTGCTCCCCGAGGAGGATTTGCCGCACGTTATCCGCTCCCATGATGCGGACTGTCGGAGTTCCAAACAGATGCGTCTTGTAGATGTAGCCGTACTTTCTGCGCTTCAGCTGGAGGAATTTACGTCTCTGCAGGGAAAACGAATAACCGTTAAACTGTTAACTGTAAACAAGTAAACAAGTCTGCCCGACAGTTTAACGGTCGATTTTTGTTTTGTTTCAAACTAATATTGATGTAAACAGCTGATCAAGAATATGAAACTGCAAACTGTGCTGCCTGCATCTGCACAGGAGCTGAGCGCCACGCAGGTGCACAGTCTGTGCAGCATCCACACTCTAGCAGTGTCCAGCATGCGTTAACGCAAGCCTGCACTTACCTGGAGCACCATCTGCAGGGTTTCTCCAAAGAATGGCAACCCCATAGTGCCAGGGGGCAGCGGGTTCTGGCAGCCGGTGTCCCTACAACTGTAACAGTACAGTTGCCACAACTTGACTGCGCTTAGAAGCAGAAGGACTGGAAGCACCAGGGTGCACAGGGCACTGATCACCAGGGTATAGAGCTCCATGATGGTGGTGGTCAGTGCTGGGCGCCCCTACATACTGCTCTCAGCCCCCACTGTCGCCCTTATATAGCAGCTCCAGGTCTGCCCCCTTTTTTTTCTTACCTTGCTCAGATAAATTAGTTCACACAAAGTTCATCTTTAATTGCAGATTGTAGCATCAGAGCAGAACTCCTCCCCCGGGGACAGGGCGCACCAAAATCTTTAACCATTTGGATTCTCTTTTCCCACCTCCAGAGCTTCACACAATCGGCAGCTTTTGCTTTGAAAAGGTGTTAATTTCCCCAGCACAATGTCCAGTCCCTCAGAGCTATGCAACTCAATGGTCCATTTAATAGAAGGGTGTGTGCTATTTACTTTTCTAATTCATCCTGGACTGGGGCTTAATCCCAATAGAAAGAGAGAGAGATGGGAGAAGATGCCCAGCACTGCTTACCTTATAGGTTACATTACAGCAATGTTCTGCAACCTGTGGCTCTAAAGCTGCTGCAACCTACAACTCTCATCATAGCTGTCAGGGTATAATGGAAGTTGTAGTGATACAGATTGGAGCAATATATTTCCTAAGGAGTGAATGAACTTGCTCTAGGCCTGTTTAGGGAAAGCAATTGCCAATCAGTGACCAGTCATTTGCAATATTAGTCAATTTGTTAGAACCTCTTGTTTATAGCTAATGAGAAGGACAATGGCTGCCCTGACGTGCCGGAGGTCACTCAGTCAATGAGAATCATTTTGGTCATTTTTCATTGGGTGATTTATCCTTTTTACACTTTAGTAGTTTTATGCATTTTATATGGAGAATTGCAGATGGAAAAGAGGACAGGAAGTCCAGAGTGTGATATTATATCTTAATAAATAATAATAAATAATAATAATAGGTGTAAATGGACCAGCTCCCAGCAGGACCCCAAATTTATCTACTTTGCATAATCCAATGACACACACTATATATATATATATATATATATATATATATATATATATATATATATATAGAATAGTGTGGGGGAAAAATATACACATATATATATATATATATATATATATATATGTGTGTGTGTATTTTTTTTCCACACTGTTCTAGCTCCAGGCAATTTGTGGTAAAAATGTATGTGGTGCACAACTGCACTGCCTAAAAGCTGGGTTCACACATAAGGGGGGAGGGGGGGATTTATAATTTGCAGCTTTTCTTCCTTTTTTTTTTACGACCTTGCACTTCCTCCCTATTTCACTTTAACGTGTTGAAAATTTCTTATATTATCACATGATTTATGATGAATTTGATCACTATTTCCATTTTGTTGTGTGGGTTTTTACACCACCTACTGAGTGGAGTTTCGAAAAAAACTATCTAAAAAGTTGCATGCAATAAATGGGTCATGACACTTTAAACCACGCCCCCCTCTTTAGGTTAAAAAGCTAAATATGACAGATGAGGTGAGAGAAAAAAACAAATTGAAATAGTTCAGATAAATAGTGATGATCACAGGAGTGCATAGAAACATTTTTGACTTGGAAATCACACCAATTCTTACATACAAATTCTTATCACCCCCTCCCATCAAAATCCAAACTTTTTGTATATCATCTCCAAAAAAACATGGTCAGTGTAAAATGTTTGCCAAACTACTATAAATCCAATGGTGATGCATTTTGAACCTTGTTATTAGAACATACTTAAAGGAGAAGTCCAGTGAAAATGTTTATTATTGTATTACCCGCCAAAAGTTTACAAATCCCCAATATACACTATATACACACAATATACACAGGAAATATTCATAAAGTGCTTTTTCCCCCCGCACTTACTACTGCAATCAAGGTCTCACTTCCTGGATAACATGGTGATGTCACTTCCTGGATAACATGGAGATGTCACTTCCTGGATAACATGGAGATGTCACTTCCTGGATAACATGGTGATGTCACTTCCTGGATAACATGGTGATGTCACTTCCTGGATAACATGGAGATGTCACGACCCGACTCCCAGAGCTGTGCGGGCTGTGGCTGCTGGAGAGGATGATGGCAGAGGGATCTGTGTATGTGACTTAATATCTCTTGTAGAGAACTATCCCTTATCCAGACCAGACTTCTGCTGAGTGGGTGATATATTTCAGTTCTGTACTATTTCAAGTTCACATACAGTAAATATGACAGTAAAATAGGTAGAAAAAGGTTACATAAGACACAGCAAAAGTTTTGATCGGTCCGTGTCTGAGTGTTCAGCCCCGTATTGATCAGGAGAACGAGCGGGGAGAGGACCCTTACTAATCAGGAGAACGAGCTGGGAGAGGACCTGTACTGATCAGGAGAACGAGTGGGGAGAGAACCCTAACTGATCAGGATAATGAGTGGTGAGAGGACCCGTACTGATCAGGGGAACGAGTGGGGAGAGGACCCATACTGATCAGGAGAACGAGTGGGGAGAGGACCCGTACTGATCAGGGGAACAAGTGGGGAGAGGACCCATACTGATCAGGATTATGAGCGGGGAGAGGACCGCTCTATATGGGGCTCCATAGAGATCCATTATAAGTCCAACTCTTTTTTTTCTAACTCAGAGCAGGGAGCTGGTGTGCTGCAGTGGGGTCTTCTCCCCGCTTGTTCTCCTGATCAGTATGGGTGGTAACACTCAGACTTGGCCTGATCAAAACTTTTGCCACGTCCCTATGACACGTCAAAAGTTTTTTGTAATGACAGTGACTTCAATGTAGAACATTTCAAAATACGGCTGTGTTTTATACCTATTTTACTGTGGTATTTAGCTGTTATTTTACTGTGTGTATACAAGTGACATATTGCAAATGGTAGAATAAACACCTTGCACCCATCACACTGTAAGGTGTCATTATTTAGCGAAGATCTGCTTTGTCACTACAATGTATTTATCAATCTAAATTGCTGGTTGTAGTTTCAGGCTTTACCCTATATCCTGTGACCTGCATCCCAAATATATAGTAATACATCTGTCTTTCATAATAACGGCAGTCACAGCGCAAATAACGTACATTATTTTTTAAATAACGGACATTATTTGCACAAAGACGGGCATTGTTATGAAAGGCAGACGTCGTTAGCGTGAACCTAGTAGTAGAGAGTACAGCGGTTATACCCTGGTGCCCGAGGGGTCCAAAAAGTGGCACATAAGAGTATAGATAGCAGGACCTAATACAGTTTTGCATTGGGTCTCATCAAAAATACATTTTTGGGAGTCAGAACACTGAAATTTGGGGGCCATCACACATTCCGTGCGCAGTCTGTAATTACGGACAATGTGCAGCAGAATGTAATGAGGGAACTCCCGGCAGCATGATTCATTATGATACCGGGAGCTCCGAATCAGTTTGAATGTTCAAACTACAGCACTGACACAGCCGCGTGGCTGTGTCAGTACAGTAGAGGGAAGATTTAAACTGATTTGGAGCTCCCAATATCATAATGAATTATGATGCCGG
Source organism: Dendropsophus ebraccatus (assembly GCF_027789765.1). NCBI lineage: Eukaryota > Metazoa > Chordata > Amphibia > Anura > Hylidae > Dendropsophus > Dendropsophus ebraccatus. Next base: position 31,481,956 of record NC_091461.1, read on the forward strand.
GAGCTCTGCATACCATCCCGCAGCACATTGTCTATAGACTGTGCACGGAACGTTGCAGTAGTTAGGCTAGTTAGACTTATAATTAATATTGAGCGGACCTGTCAAAGTGTTCAAGTTCCGCAACATTCTCCGAACCCGAATGCTCGACATTTGATTCCCACCAGCTGCAGAATTTGGATGCTGCCCTAGGGCTGCCAGGAAGACATTATACAGCGTACGGCCAATGGCTGTACCCATATTTTGCAGGACTTCCTAGAGGAGCATCCAACTTCTGCAGCCACAAGGAATCAAACGTCGAGAATTTGGGTTCAGAGAATGTTGTTAGACCCGAACACTTTAACAAGTCCGCTCAACACTAATTATAATAAAGTCTCATGCACTGAGATGGACTGAGCAGCGAGCCGGGAATGAAGTCTGCTGCTGCATGCTCCGTCTGACTGTATCTAGATATTGTGAAGGTCTCTGCTCTGACATCCTGACTAATCAAAAGTTTTGACATATGATTCGCAACTTTTTTAGTGTTTTGATGGTGTTTTTAGGGTCAATTACATTTCTCCATGTTCCAGATATGATGTTTTCCCCTCTAAGCTTCCCTCGGACTGAGGGAAAATCCTCCCGTCTCTTAGCGGATTTAGGTCAGGGCTTGACCCCATGTCCGATATCTTGGCTGAACTTTTTATGGTGCCACCAATATGAAGCATGGCTGATGTCGGGGTATTTAGTAGCCTCTTTATATGAGGAATATTACTTCAGGAATAGACCATAACAATAACGATAAAGTTCTATGGGGATATTGATTGACAGTCGGAGGACTGGGGCCGGATTTGGGCTGATTGCAGGAGCTTATGGAGCATAATGAGGTGCTTAGATGTGGAACATCAAACACTGTGTACAGCCAGAGACATTCCTCCTATGTTATACCATTAGCCTGGCCTGCATTTCACCCCTGTTCTCAGATTGTATTTACGTTCAGGGTCCTGAGAGGAATAAGCAAGGAAGAGGAGCAAGTTCTTAAACTTATGATGCAGGGCTAATCGCTGGTTCAAACTCAGGTCAGCAGGGAAAGCAAGGTTATATTAATAGGTAAACACCCAGCCATCGCCTCCCACAAATAGATCACATCCTCACTGTAATGCTGCGTCCTGCGGGACATCAGATGATGCTCGGAGCAGGGAGGAAAGTGCATTGCCCCTGGAAATCACCCTGCAATGCATTATATCATTGATTGTAATGCTGAGCGTACATCACGTGGAATCCAACAAAGTTCATTGCAGCATCGCTGTCAATCAAAGCCATTGCCAGGACTTATACTGTTATACTGAATGCAGCGTGTAACATTGCAGCTAGGCAGCTTGTGTAGAACTACAACGTCCAGCAATGACTGGAAAACAGGGTATACTCTATAAAATTTTCTGTCCCTAGTAAGAATTTCTAGAATTTTTAGTCAGACAGGTAGAAAGCTGCACTAACTAACTTTTGTAGAACCACAGCATGGTCTCAGCAGCACCATGGGAAGGATATAGTTAAAGGGCATCTCCAGCGGAATTCTTTTTTTTTTTTTTCTTCTTTTAACTGAGCTGATGTCAGAAAGTGCCAGAGATTTGTAATTTACTTCTATTTAAAAAAAAAAAAATCTCAAGTGTTCCAGTACTTATTAGCTGCTGCATGTCCTACATATCTATGTCTAGGGCATACAGCAGCCGATAAATATTGGAAGACTGGAGATTTTTTTAATAGAAATCTCTAGCACTTTCTGACAGCCAAGTTGAAAAAAAATTCTGCTGGAGTTGTCCTTTAAGAAAAAAAAATTAAAAGCTACAGGATTGATATAACAACTTTAAGGGTAAATGCACACTAGCTGTTTTTTTTCATTTATATTGCAATATATCAATCTGTCTATTGCTCTGTACCCCCCCAAATATGTCCATATCGTAGTACCCAAATAAAGGAGTCAGCATCAATGCAGATTCCTTTGCTGTGAAGGAATTTCTTCCCCAGTCCTTACACAGACATGCCGCCACTATCCCTGGGACTGGATTTATAACGTGAACAGGTCAACATTGCATGGGCAGCCTTCTCCTGGGGTGCTTGCTACAGGGCCCTGGGGTGCAATCTCCGCTAATACCATCAGACTGGGTTCATATGCGTGTCATAGACCCTAGTGTCATGAGAGATATAATGATATTGATGGGAATCTGATTACCCTAAAATGACCCCTGTAATAGGACTGGGCTTAGGAATCCAGCTCCATGCTGCTCTCCCTGCAGGGTGTAAGAATAAGCCATATGTATCTCAGTGGCAGCAATTTGGAATTCAGACCTTCTGCTGTGTTCTAATGAATGAAGTAATTTAATACCAACCTGTGTTACCCTACCTGGGTGTGCTATGGCGGGCATTGTTGTGGTAATGCGCCCCTCACACCTGACTCCAGGTGGGATTACTGTCATTTCCATACACGGAGGTGAAAACACCGAGAACAATGTATCCGGGACGACTGTGAATGTGCAATTAGAATTCATCGGTGGGATAATGACGCTGGACGTGGCGCCCTGCATTACCCGCAGAGGTCATGTTTTGGCAAAACAAACTTCTTTGCTCTTTCCATACAAGTCAGAGTGTTGTTACTATTCTCCCATTCAATGGCTTCACTAATACTCTGCTTGGATGGTTGGTTTCCTGGGAAGAGGAGGAAGAAAGGTTTGTATTATTGGAAACAAATGTGCAGCTAGGAAACTATAGAGTCCAAAGAGATATGAAGAATGCCAGAAAAATAATCCTGGGGAACTATAGTAAGAAAAACTATCTCCTGTGAATATGAATCATTGAGGTTGAGGCTAAAGGTGTTATTACACGGGCTCGATAATAACTGTAAACGATCGGCGCTCGTTTACTGGGCCTATTACACGGATTGATAATTGTTTAACAAGAGCTGCATGGACATCGTTACAGATGTCCTTGCGGCTCTTGCTAAACTAGCATACATTACCTATCCATGGTCCAGGGCTCCTTCCCAAGTCCGGTGCGCTGCAGCTTCAGAGTGGCCTGTCTTAACTGACAGGCCGCTCAGCCAATCACTGGCTGCGGCGGTCCCGGCCAGTGATTGGCTGAGCGGTGTGTCAGCTAAGACAGACGCTCTGAAGCTGCAGCGTGCGGGACCTGGGGAGAAGCAGAGTGCAGGAGGAGCCCTGGACCATGGATAGGTAATGTATGCACTTTGCAAATCGTCAACCACCGGCCACGCACCGCTATTACATGTAGCGGTGCACAGTCGGTGGCCGACAATTATAGGTCCAAACCTATATCAGCGATCATCGGCTGACCGTTTTGTTTATTACATACAGTACCCTAAGGCAGGCTATGTGGCATCTATGGCTGCCAAAGATGGTAGTGCCAGCCTGGCTGCATAATGAAGGGGAATAGGGGCAAACAAATGTACCATTCTGGATGGATTTCTGTTGGCTTTTGTGCTGCCACCTGGCCTAATATTGGGTGAAGATACAGTGACAGATTGTGGGATAGGGAAAAATAAATTCATTATAGGGATCCCACCAATCCTGAAAACTGGAAGAAAATTGTCACTGGAATTAATAGTGTGCGGAGATTAGCAAATTTTGGGCACGCTTAGGTTCATCCAAACCCAAGTGTGCAGCATTTGATTACCAATGGCTGAAGAAGTTGGATGCAGCCTTAAGGCTGCCTGGAAACATGGATAAAGCCAAAGGCCGTAAGGGTCTCCAGGAATTCCAAGGGCTGCATCCAACTTCTTTAGCCACCGGTAATCAAATGCCGAACATTTCATAGATGATGGTCCCATTGAGAATGGATTGCTATATATATTCCAAGGACAATATTGGCCCCATTTTCGGGACCCAGCGGTCAGATCCCCTAGTTATCCCCCATGCCATACATAGATGTTGGCTGACAACTACGTCTCCTGGTCCCCCCCATATAGATGCAGGCTTGTGTTATGAACAGTGAGAGGGGAGAAAGTTGCAGCCATAAACTTCTGTCAGCGACTTGAGAAGAAAAGGGTTGGAAACACTAAAATCCAACATGCTGACCGTATCTTCTTCGACATCAAGGGATAGATGGAAGACTCCTATACATATTGGCCAGTCCTAACAAAGTTGGCAGATTTGTAATCGGACGTCCAAAAAAAGTCTGTCATTTGGACATGAAAGCTGGAATCCGATTGGTTGGTATGGATGACTGCTCCACTGTTCCCCTTCACAAGTTTTCGTGACTCTCCCCCAACGTGTCTGGGTCCCTATACTCAATCATGTAAATCATGCTATGGATTTCCCCCAGTTTCCATACAATGAGTGACATCCTTGGCATGGCATCTGAAGGAGAAGAAAGATTTTCGCACAGATTTACTCAGCAGCATGAGAATGAGGTCCAGGAACCCCCCATTCACAAGCATTGTACTGTACTTTGTTGCAGACATCACCCGATGGAGCAATTATTCTTCTTGGTCAATTAGGGATGTGATATAAATGAGGTTTGCCATCCCGTGAATGGAGGTTCCTAGGCTAATACCAGTCCGGGGGTGTCATGGTTCATTCACTTAATAAAACCTCCCCCCTTTGCGGGGCCAGAGATGGATATGACTGCTTTGGGAATGACTCCGTAGCTTGAAGCTTCATATTTTCTATAGAAAGAGCTTGTGTAACTCCGGTAATACAGCTCATGTGAACAGCTGAGGCATGCAAGCATTGTAGGTAATGATCTCATTGCCTGGACGAGCAGCTTGTTCAATCCCAGCTCCGTCTGGAACATCACGTGAGAAGGTTTTACTCACTGCTATAAATGGGCCTGCCACAACGAGCCCCGAGAGGTGAAATATTCTCAAGTCTTAAGAGTTCAGCATAATATATAGGGGGCACATTCTAAGAAAGTACAGGAGGACCACCGTCTCCGCAGTACAGAAAACACTCATAAAAGGTGGTGCACACAGGGCGTATAACGTATCCATTTTCAGTGGTGGCAACTTAACTCCCTGAGAACAAAAGGATTGAGCAACTAAATTCCAACTGCGCAATCCTCTTCTCCCCAACATCCACTGTCTGTGAGGTCAGGAGGCCTTCATACAAAATATTGGCCATTCCTGCTGAAATCAGCAGGTTCTGCCGACTTTCATCTACTGTATATGGCCATCTTACCACTACATCACACCACTAAGGGCCCTATTCCACCGGCCGATTATCCTTCGCATAATCATTAACGATAAACGATCTCGAACGACCTGAAATCGTTCACCTATTTACACAGAACGATGATCGTTACTTATGATCGTTCTTGCGGTTGCTACTGGGAACGAACAAACGACGTCTTATTCCATACGAACGATTTGCAAATGAGCAACGATAAAAATAGGTCCAGGTCTTATTAAGCGATCAACGATTTCTCGTTTGTTGTTTAATCGTTAACTGCTATTCAACCGAACGATTATCGCTTTGTTCCGAATGATTTAACGATTATCTAAATGATAACCGTCCCGTGGAATAGGGCCCTGATAGTACATTGCCCCCTTACTTCATCTCATCAGGTAGGCATCATCATTATCGGAAGAGTTTTAGCCTATAGAGTTTGCTATTATCCATGGTTACAGGAAACCCCCCTCCTTGGCTATGGGTGTCCTACTGTATAAGGAAGTCTATGCATAAAGAAAATGGGGGTAACCTCCACAAATAGCATAGTGTTGTATCCATTCGAGGTAATATGCGCAATGTTAAGTTCCCATTGCACTTAAGTTCCTGGCAGATGTTGCCATTTGTTGCAGATTTTGACTTCCCTATTGAGTTTAATTGCTGAAAATCGTCTCCAGCCCTTCAGCTAATGTCCAGTCTATCCCCCACGTGTGATCATACCCTTATACATTATACACTCATGTACTGAGCGCTCATACTGTACATATATCTGGCACCGGAGACCTTTCCATGGTCCTGAAATGTGCATCTTGGCAAAGTGTCTATTTTAGATGAATTCTCCCAGGCTGGATGGGTCTTCTACCCCGGTCAGGGGGGCACCATATCTATCAGTACTAAGAGGGGGAGGGGGAAGGATTAAAAGTGACAACCACTGTGTTCCTAACCCTGCCCCCATCCTCTCCTGCAGAGGTGGCTGACACAAATTCTGCTCCATCTGCACCCATTCAGATGTATTTCTTCTTACAGTAATCTCATAGGCTTGGTGGTGTGCGAAGCTGGCATGGAAGCGTCTAACACGCTGAACATGTAGCAACTGTACAGGGAAATGTTGATAGCATAATTGCGCTTCACCCATGTGCGGCGTCCTCGGAGTCCTATAAAGAGAATTATATGGAAACCATCTGATCAGTGAGTCAGAAATGCCATAGGAATGATGCCAGGATGATGACAGCAAGGTGGGGCATAGGCTGCTACTGCATCACTTTGACTCATATCTAAATGATGGCTTGGGCCGTTACTGGCAGATTAGGGCAGCTATGGAAATGCAACATACTAGACCCATCCCATTAGACTGGATCTGCGGGGATATATATAGACATAGGGGGGATAGGAGACTATTCAGATACTTGGTACAAGGGAACATAACAGCCACATATGTGCTGTCCTGGATAGGACCAAGAAATGCAACAAGCTGGATGCAGGGGCCACGGTGCTGGATCTATGGACCATGCGGTAAAGCTGCATCGCTGCATGCAGAAATAGTCTAAAATCATACCAGTTATTTATTAAAGGGGTAGTTCACAAAAAAACGAGATGGTGGCAGTACAGAGCACTGTTTCAACCTGGAAAGAATACTTTCCTGCAGGACATACAGCAGCTGAAGACTTGGGATTTTTTTTTTTTTTAATAGAAGTACATTACAAATCTCTGGCACTTTCTGGCACCAGATGATTTTAATAGAGAAGAATTTATAATATTTTTTATTTAGAATTTATTTATAACAATTTGTTTTTATTTGAGCTAAATAACATCCCATTCCCTGTAACGCCTCCATTTTGCAATTCTGATTGCAGCCTGGGGTATGTTACACTTTTTGGGGAGGGGGTCACATTTTAGAGGACAACTCAATTTTTTTACATTGGGGATTCTCTAATACAGTGTTCCCCAACCCATGACTCTCCAGATGGTGGCAAGTACCTGGAGGGTCTCTGGTTGGAGGGAGGGGGGGGGGGCTGGTCTAGTATGTGATGTGGGAATAGTAGTGTGTGTGTAGGGGGGGGGCTGGTCTAGTATGTGATGTGGGAATAGTAGTGGTGGGGCACTGGTCTAATATGTGACGTGGGAATAGTAGTGGGGGGGGGGGCACTGGTCCAGTATGTGATGTGGGAATAGTAGCGGGGGGGGGGGGCACTGGTCCAGTATGTGATGTGGGAATAGTAGTGGGGGGGCACTGGTCTAATATGTGATGTGGGAATAGTAGTAGTGAGGGGGCACTGGTCTAGTATGTTATGCGGGAATAGTAGTGGTGGGGGGAATTGGTCCAGTATGTGATGTGGGAATAGTAGTGTGTGTGTGTGTGTGTGTGGGGGGATTGGTCCAGTATTTGATGTGGGAATAGTAGTGTGTGTGTGTGGGGGGATTGGTCCAGTATTTGATGTGGGAATAGTTGCCCCTTTGCACAGCCAGGACTGGTATACTTGTGCTTGGCTTCCTGTATACTTGTGCTCGGCTTCCCGTATACTTGTGCTCGGCTTCCCGTATACTGGTGCTCGGCTTCCCGTATACTGGTGCTCGGCTTCCCGTATACTGGTGCTCGGCTTCCCGTATACTGGTGCTCGGCTTCCCGTATACTGGTGCTCGGCTTCCCGTATACTGGTGCTCGGCTTCCCGTATACTGGTGCTCGGCTTCCCGTATACTTGTGCGCGGCTTCCCGTATACTTGTGCGCGGCTTCCCGTATACTTGTGCGCGGCTTCCCGTATACTTGTGCTCGGCTTCCCGTATACTTGTGCTCGGCCTCCCGTATACTTGTGCGCGGCTTCCCGTATACTTGTGCTCGGCCTCCCGTATACTTGTGCGCGGCTTCCCGTATACTTGGCTGATGATGCAATTTCCCCAGTGGGAGGAGAGGAAATCAGCTCTTAAGATTTCTGTAACAAAATTCTAAGTAAACTGGAGATTGTGTAAAATGGTGTCACTCAGTCCTGTGACTTCTGAGCCCGAGCTGCCCAGCACAGATACTGACCCCCACCTCTAGCCGGTGATGGCACATGTGTGGCTTATACCGTGTGCAGCAGCCTCCCCCCCGCACACACATTATACACATTACATAGAGCCGGGCTGGGGAGCGTGCCGGCGGCGGCGGCTTTGGCTGCTGTGGCCGCGCATGGCCTGGTGACCCCGGGCTGCTCTCCCATTCCCAGGAGCTGACCTGCCGCTGACCTGCACCGCGCGGACCGTGACATCTGGGTGAACCCTGCAGCGGCCCGCGCGCCAAGTTCACTGCTCCTCAAATAGGGATAATTAGCGCAGGAAGCCTCGTTATCAGCGCAGCCGCCCACTCACCTCCCGCCCACCGCCGGCCGCCAGAGGGGGCAAGAAATTAGCGCCTTTTCATGGCTTCAGAAGATAAAAAAAAAAGCGAATTAATTGCTGGTAACTCTTTGTCTTCTCTCTTGGCTGCAGCAAAGCGGCTGTAACGTGGAAGGAGAAGCAATTAGTTCTCCTCTCAGGCTGGCACTGGGCGAGCCTGGCACCGGGTGTACGAGGAGGGGGGCAATACAGCGACTTACCTCAGCAGGGGGGAGCCATGTGCCCGGGAGCGGGAGGGTTAACTTCTCACTGCCCTGCAGAGCATCTCATAGAATCCTATCATAATCTATCCTGCAGAGCATCTCATAGAATCCTATCATAATCTATTCTGCAGAGCATCTCAAAGAATCCTGTCATAATCTATCCTGCAGAGCATCTCATAGAATCCTATCATAATCTAACCTGCAGAGCATCTCATATAATCCTATCATAATCTATCCTGCAGAGCATCTCATAGAATCCTATCATAATCTATCCTGCAGAGCATCTCATATAGTTTTATCATAATCTATCATGCAGAACATCGCATAGAATCCTATCATAATCTGTCCCGCAGAGCATTTGATAGAATCCTATCATAATCTATCCTGCAGTGCATCTCATAGAATCCAATTTTAATCTATCTTGCAGAGCATCTCTCATATATTCTGAATGCAGAACATATATAATCTATCATATAAAGAAATTGTAATCCTGTACTGCCCTGCAGAGCATCTCTCATAATCCCAATATATCCTATCCTGCATAATCTGCCCTGCAAAGCACTATATAAATATAATATACTGGAGAGCACTGATCATCTATTCCTATAGTGTTATATAGTACTGCAGAGCATCTCATGTATAATCCTGTGGTAGTGTTAAATACCACAAAAACTGTCCCGCAGAGCATCTCATATAATACTGTTTAGATCATCTATAATTTAATCCCCTAATATTCTATCTGCAGATCATTGCTCACATAATCTTGTATTATTCTATCTGCAGATCATCTCTAATTTAACCCCTAATATTCTAACTGCAGATCATCGCTAACATAATCCCTCATTATTCTATCCGCAGATCATCTCACATAATCCCATAATATTCTATCTGCAGATCATCTCTCAAACAAACCAGTATTATTTTATCTGTAGGTCATCTCACATAATCCCTTATTATTCTATCTGCAGATCATCTCTCATATTCCATCCTGCAAAATCTCATAGAACTCTATTTATTCCTATAATCCCATGTTATTTCGTCATACAGAGAGCCTGGTAAATACCCCATAATATAGTACTGCATATTCCAATAGTAATATACCCATTTTACGCATTTAATCGTCACATTTGTACACCCTATAATACCGCCATACAGATCTAATATGATCACATAATCTACTACTGTCCTGCAGATAATCTGCTATATACTACAATGTATATGTCTACCATCCCCTGGTAATAAATTGTTCTGCAGAGCATCTCACACAGAACATGTTTGCAGGACATAGTTGTGCAATGTTCTGCATGGAAGGGTTAATGCCTTGTTTGGGATGGGGGAGGACAATAGACACAGGAGCCTCCAGTAGCTCATTCCAGTTAGTCATTGACGCCTGCACCCACCGCCCACTGGTGTCAGCACAAAGATTCACCTTAAAGACAAGGTCAGCAGGGCACAAGCTCCTGGTTCACATAGGGGTCAACCTGCCAACAACTGTGTGTGCAACCTACTGCAGAGCCCTGTCACATCAATGGATGCTTTCAGGGATCTCACAATAGGTGGAACCTACAGACAGGAGAATTTGGTGAAGATGATGTCACGTGTTGTGGGAGTGCGGCTGGTGACGTCATCGCAGGAATTCCCAATTCTACCTGTACTATATGACTGCACAGGGCAGCGGCTTGGTAACATAGGGGATCTACCAATGGGAGGAATCTAGTCAGGAATCACTGATCACTTTCACCTTTATCTATGGTGGCAGTAGATTCACTTTTGCAACAGACTTTATCACAGTAAACTCCAGCCTGTGGCTCTCCAGTGTGCACAACTACAACTCCCAGCAGGCCCAGACCACTGGAGAGCCATGGGTTGGAGTCAGCTGGTTTGTTGGGGTTTCCAATATCTTTATTTTCTATCAAGTCAATGGAAGTCTGTCCGGGACCCCATCACTATAGAGTAGAGCGGCTCTTCCCAGCGGTGCAGCACCGAACCCCTTTACATTTAATTATTTACTTTCTGTATATTTACTTTTGGTATTTATTTTTATATTCATTCATTTTTTTTCTATTTATTCATTTATTTATTTACTTTTAATATTAATTAATTAATACTATTTATTTATTATTGATTTATTCGTTCATTCATTTTCTGCATTTATTTATTTATTCATTTATTTATTTATTTACTTTTAGTATTTATCTGTTTATTCATTTTCTTTTTTTTCTTTATTTACTTTTAGTATTTATTTTTCTGTTTATTCATTTTCTCTTTTTTATTTATTTACTTTTAGTATTTTTTATCTGTTTATTCATTTTCTTTTTATTTATTTATTTACTTTTAGTATTTTTCTGTTTATTCATTTTCTCTTTTTTATTTATTTACTTTTAGTATTTATCTGTTTATTCATTTTCTTTTTATTTATTTATTTACTTTTAGTATTTATTTATCTGTTTATTCATTTTCTGTATTTTTCTTATTTATTTACTTTTTGTTTTTTATTTATTCGTTCATGTATTGTTTGTAGTTATTTATTTATTACAACATTTATTTATTTATTGGGTGGGGTGGGGGGTAAGCTAGGCAAGGCGTTATGGCTCAATAGCAGATGGCTGTAAATTTTCAGGACATCAGAAATTTCGGCATCTATCCTGGTCATGTGATTAAAGGCTGCAGAAATCCACACGCTTGCCATCAAACAACCCTTATTTAGATAAGTGGAACTGATTTCTAGTTCCGTAACAATTCTGCAGCCTGTAAATATACCCTTTGGGGATTCCAAGACTGAGGGTCCTATTACCACTAGGCCCATTGATGCACATGCGTGCGAATCGGCCTTCGCTTTAGTGGAGCACACCCACATCTAGGTTGCAACCCAATGAGCACCGGGATTTGTCTCATGCATGAGTAAAGGACTAATGGTGAGTGCCGCATCTTCTTATACCTTGCTACAAGATTTAGGGTATTTGATTACCGGTGACAAAAGAAGTTGGATGCAGCCCTAAGCTTGGAAACACTGATACAGCCATAGGCTGCGTCCAACTTCTTCAGGCACCACTTATCAAAAGGGCCATGCTCGGGTTCACTCACCTGTAATGATTGCATCATGAAAATCCCTGCAATACCCTTTAAGGACCCCATACACATCAGGAAAAATCATCTAAACCCAGTGATTGGAGGATAAAATAAAGAACTAATCATTGTGAAAAATTCTAAGTGCTTCCACATTTTTCTTGAATTGCAGCAATGCTGTAATCTCCACTCCCCGCTTTACGGCACAATGGCATCAAATGCCCAAAAATGACTTGTCTGTACAAAAGGACGGCTGCACAGCCCCTCCAAATCCATCAATAGACCTTAACCAGATGCTTTGGATCCAGAATTTATCAGACTGGGACTCTTCTGCCTCTTTGATGTCTACCTCGCACCTACGAATGGAGACACACTGGCAGACAGTCAGATCCTGGAGATGACTCCACCACCGGTCTAGGCCCTCGGATAGTATTTTGTTTACTTCAGCTCACATTGGACTTTCTCACTACTGCGATTACATGCTGCTTACAAAGTACTCTTCTGTCTAGTTTAGCTTTGTGCCTGCTGATATGGCTCATGTGCTTATTACACCTTTATTATTGATGACCATTTTTGCTAGTACATGTACAATGTAAAATGCACCTTTACTTTAAGAAGTGAGTTACTGTAGGCCCAGTTCTATTCAGTTTACCATTATCCGCTCCTTAAAGTGTGCCTGTCGCTGTAAAAAAAAATTTGACCGGTCTGGGTCTCGGTGTTCAGACCAGTACCGATCGGGAGAAAAAGAGTCAGACTTATAATGGGCTCCCATGGTGCCTGACTCTTTTTTTTAACTGGTCCTCTCCCTGCTCTATCTCCCACTCGGCGAACACTCAGATCCAGACCGATAAAAACTTTTTACATGTCTCTATGACGTTAAAAGTTTTTATAATGACAGGTACACTTTAAATTAGTCTGGTGATTTCTAAAATGCGTCAGCCGGCAGGGGCAGAAGGGAAGTTGATTACAAGTAGGAACTTACCTCTCCCCCTACCTGTGGTGAGTGTCGGGATTGGCCTCAGGACCCCCGCCAGAAGGAATTTTGTGATGACGTATCAGCTAATGAACTGGCCGCTCAGCCAATCAGTGACTGGAGCGATGTCCCACCCCAGTTACTGACTGGCTGAGCAGCTAATCCATCAGCCGAGTCATGTTGTGTCCGTACCAGAGATCCTTGAGCCTGGTGGGGGTCCCAAGGCCCGGGGAGAGGTAAGTAAGTACTTGTAATCAATTCCCCCTTTGCCTGGTGCCGCATTTTATATATCACCGGACTTTGCCCCTATCTGTTCCCGATATTAGTTATTAGTTATAATGCACCATATTTAGCTCTTCTGCTATAGTTGATATTACACCGAGACACATTCTTGGTCCCCTCACCAAATATTTACTCTTTGGTTTTGCTCATTGTTCAGATTTACGTTTGTCTTCTACAGTCTTTGTCTTGCTTTTCCATCCTCCATATTACCGTCCCAACTCCCGGCACACCGAGCAATACAGGCCACCACACAACAATCTGGTAAAATTTTATAATTTCTTACATTTTCCTTTTCTTTAAATGCTTGTTCCTCTTCTCCTCAGAAGTTACAACCAGACCACCCAATGCACTCCAGTCCCATTTGCACTCTTGTACTTACCTTGACCTGTTTTCCTACATTGAACCTTACGGCTTGAATTTCCAGGCAGAAAGGAGAAGAGGTCCAATGGGAACTGTAAAAGTCAACAGTACATTCTTCTTGGAAACACATTATGCAATAGCTTCGGCTTTAAATATATTCTACTAACATCCATGGCAAATGGCAACACTTAAAAAAGCAGGTGTTGTGTTTCTGAGTCTACAAAATGTCCCTCGTGTGAAAGACCATTTGTCTCCCATAATAATCCGGGTGAGCGGTAAGGGGAAAATGGTCAACTACATACAGGCTATTGTGCTTCTTAATGCAAATGGGACATATAAGGAGACGGCCAGTGTTTGTATCTCCTCCGATCCTCCATATACATGAACATGTGCCTCCTTTGGTGATGGCTTATATCCCCAAGAACATAATCAGGGCAGAGTCCAGAGGCTACCATACATATTAGACAGCTGATCCTACCAAAATCATCAGGTTTGCTCGACTTTTTTCCAATGTGTATGGCCACCTATAAACGACAAGAAAGTTTCACCCCATTATAAGAAAACAGGGACACAAGGTGCAGCGTCCTGTATTCCTTATATGAGATTTTATTGTTCCTACTTGAAGAAAATCTCCAAACTGTGACCCCTGGCCTTATGGCTCCATATAACATTACAGCTATGCGACCAGTGTATTAGACTGTAGTTTACATTGTCCTTTGGTTACTTTTTGGTGAATGGGTAATTAGATGTAAGGTAAGTAGGATTATAGGACATCATTGCACACAGCAACTTCTAAATCCCCTTTCAATCTGCTGTGAGGCCGTTTCCCAGGGTGAAGCTGTCCCTTTCAAATGGATGGGGATTAAACCTTCTATCCGGGGGAAGGGGCTTCTTAGAATAATGAATAAAGGCTCCAATGTCAGAGAAGCCACCTCTAGGTGGCCATACACATTAGATAGAATCATTGAACATCCAACATTCAAATAATGCACGGACACAGCTGTATATATTTCCTTGTTTAGAATGGCCATAGATGAGCAGTTACAAATTTTAGGCCAAAATTTAAGTAACTTAAAGCTACCCGCATACATGTTTGGCAAACAGCTCCCCTGAGCCTTCTATATACATAAACGTTCGGCTTGGCCAAGTGTTCAATAGACAGGAGATCTGTGAGCCATGCCGCTTTAGACTCTAGTCTCCCCTGTACACATCACATGGTTCATTTGTCTCTCCCTGGTCCTGGACATGGAAGAATAGCAGATTCCATCATGCCCACATTTGCCCATTTCTTCCAATACTTGCCCACTCTACCATATTGGTTGGTACGGATACCTGCCAATGTATGGCATATATGCTGGAGCTACTGTGGCACGTATGTGGTTACTCCAGTAGATAATACCCCCCCAATGGGAAGAATGTGCATGACATCACAGTCACAGAGAAGAATGGCAAAAGCATCACATGACCACTACTGAAACTGGGGTTCAAAGGGCATATTTAAAAAAAATTGGTCAATGTATAAGTGATGGGCACTAGATGGACCCAGTGGTCTTTTTCTGCTGACAATCTTCTATGTTTCTATGTGCATTGGGGGAAATATAGAATTATATAATAGAAACCCTCTTTAACATTTTTCTAACCTACACATAGAGGGGGAGATTTATCAAACCTGGTGTAAAGTGAAACTGACTCTGTTGCTGCTAGCAACCAATCAGATTCCATCTTTCATTTTCCAAACAGCCTGTAAGGAATGAAAAGTGGAATCTGATTGGTTGCTAGGGGCAACTGAACCAGTTTCACTTTACACCAGGAGGAGATTTATCAAACATGGTGTAAAGTAAAACTGGCTCAGTTTCCCCTAGCAACCAATCAGATTTCACCTTTCATTTCCCAAGGAGCATGTGAGGAATGAAAAGTGGAAGCTGATTGGTTGCTAGCGGCATTACACTATGTTTGATCAATCTTAACCAGAGTCTCCACCCAAACTGACTATTTTTACAATTTTTTTTAATTCTCACTGCTTATTTCTCTTGGTAAAATCTAGGATGATGGATTACTGTGGCAGTGGCTTATATTCCTAAGAACAAAAATCTGTACCCTGACAACAGGAGACCCCCATACACATTAGATAGGTGGCTGGTTCTGCTGTGTATTGAGGCCTTTAATTCCATGTGTGTTAAAGGGGTAGTCTGGGATTAATAGAAAAAAAGCATTTTTTTTAAAAACAGCGCCACCCTTGTCCATGGGCTGTATCTGGTATTGCTTCTCCTCACTATTGCTTAACTGTGCCCACTTTTATCCACCTGTCCTTCCTTAGCAAAACTGAAGCTAGTCAGATGTTTTTTTTTAATCCCCATGGGTTACATTGCGGCTAACCAGACATATAAGGACTCATACTGCTATGGAATACATTTATTATGTACAGTGCTGCATGGTAACAATTGCAGGAGGGTTATAGTTACTTCAGTCCGGCATGCAGCATGCATACTCCTTATGAGTCTGGTTGTACAGATGGCATATTCTTACCGCCTGGACATCATGGCGATATAGTGATATACAGACTATGCACAATAACCATGGCGCAGGCATCTACAGGTGCGGGGTATCTTACAAATGATGCTGCATCTAGAGCCACACGCTGCAGACACTGCCAGAACTTTTATTTCCATCTAAAATCAGTGCATTTCCAGCAATTCAAGGCACAATAGTTGGCATGCATCATCATCCCCATGGTTTTCTTACATTGTGTCTGTTCCATATAGCTGGCCATAGACATTAGAGAGCAGTGGGGTATGGAAGACCACTTATAATGGTGGTAACACCCAGGATTTACCAGCGTATATATTCTGGGGATATCAGTGCAGATAAGCGAACTTTCTCAAAGTTTGGGTTCGCATGAACCTGAACGATTGACATTTGAATCCCGCTGCCTGGAGAAGGTGGATACAACCCAATGACTGCCTGGAAACACTCCTCAGGCTGCATTCACCTTCTCCAGGCAGCAGGATTCCAATCTTGATCATTCAGGTTTGTGCAAACTCGAACTTTCGTCATGTCTGCTAATCTCTAGATATTAGTCTACAGCAGGGATGGGAAACCTTCGGCCCTCCAGCTGTTGCAAAACTACAATTCCCATCATGCCCGGACAGCCAAAGCTTTAGCTTTGGCTGTCCGGGCATGATGGGAATTGTAGTTTTGCAACAGCTGGAGTGCTGAAGATTCCCCATCCCTGGTCTATAGACCCCCATACACGTTTACTCAATGTGTATGGCGGCCTCCAACTCTTCCCTTGACAGATGACATTGGGGAAGAGAAGGATCAGGCATGTTGGGTTTTATGCATATGGGGGGATAAGAAAGATATTTGTTGGCCTAACGCCCAATTGGCCGGCTATCTTTTATGTAAGGTGCCCCATGCCAACTTTTACCCAGTTGTGAGTCTCCTATCTAATATCTATGGGCAGCATTAGCCAGACACCATTGCGGCAGCCCCCGGCCGACAGCATTTCTCTCATCGAGGTACTGACATAGAACATAGGAATGAATGATTATTATCCATAGGTAGTTCTGAACATTAAGGACACATCCTAGATACAATATAGAATTATTACCACCACTGTCCTGAACCATTGCTGTTGCTGAGGGTCAGCGTACATGCCAGCAGTAAGACATTCTCTACTTTGGTGCCATGCAAGTCACCCAGTACCACCAAAATATACAGTTGTATATAGTACTCTATATCCCCATGCCGAGTCATATACTACATTTCCGAACAAGCCTTTAAAACTTTTTTTTTTATACAAAGTTATTTAATCATGGGAACCAATGGATTCATTAGGTGTATGTACAAAAAAGTATTCACATATATAAGTAGTAGAGTGTATGTGCATGCACTAAACCCCTGCTCAGCAAGCACATTGGCTATATACAATGGGGGAAGGGGTTTATTATAGAGGTCAGAGACAGAGCTATAGAATATCATGTTATTATGAGGATCACCCCCTAGGTGGTATGGACTACTGTATAAGATATGCACTGGTGTCATAGAAGAGACGGCGCCCCATGGCAAAGAATGTTCGCCCCTATTATAGTGCCGGATTTTGCTCAGGGCCTGGTGTTGTTTCTCCCTCATACCCTTTCCCCTGATTCCTTGGCCAAGTTGAAACCAAGTTCTATTATATGATCTGATTGTCTGCCAATAGCCATCCATACCCTAAACTTCAAAAAATTTAGACTAAGTATAAACTAAAAAAATATTTGTTAGGAAGAAAGGGAGGAAATACATGGCAAAAAAAATGGCGGACTGTTGTCAGACACTGCCAGGCCAACGTTATATCGTATGTATGGTCATATGGAGGCACCTATTAGCCCATCAAAGTATTGTTCAATTGTGATATATTGATTGTTATTTCAATACATCTATTTAATAAATAACACTATTATAGCTATTATACAGATTGATTATTGTCCGAACCTGATGGTTGGCCGATCCTTCCAGAATTGTTCTTTTTTGGACAACTTTAATGTATGTGTCCATCATAATACGTATCACCAGACACAGCCCATGGACAACACTGGTGCCGTTTCTGGAAGAGAGCAGCCATTACTGTTAGTGTAAGGTGGACTTGCCATACTGTTTGGTTTCGGCAACATTCTCCGAACACGAATGGTCTGGATTTGATTCCCGGTGGCTGGAGAAGTTGGATTCTGCCTTAGGGCTGCTAGGAAAACATGGATGCAGCCTATGGCTTTATCCATGTTTTTAGGGCTCCCTAGGGTGGCATCCAACTTTTCCAGTCACCGGGAATCATATACCGGGTTCACAGAACAATGCCAAACCCGAACAGTTGAGCATGTTTGCTCAATCCTAATTACTGCCTAATCTCATACAGCCCCTGGTACAAGAATTAAGCACTGTACTTTCTGTTGCTGACCACTTCTGACCCACACCATTGATCTAGTTTGTCTAACATTGGGAAATGGGAAGGTTCACCCGTCTGCAATGCTGGCAGCACCCCTGGCATCATCAGGACTATGAGCTGGATGGACTATTTGTTGTGCATCATCAGGACTATGAATCAGGAATATCTCAGTATGTGTAGGTGTGCTTGTAACCCATCACCCTCCATTGCAAGCCTTATGGAACCCAGTGGGCGACCAACATGGTTACTTATTAGATGTTCTAGATATGTTCTTTTACCTATTGGGTTGAGAATATGACACTTATTGGGGCATTCCAGGGTCTTCTAAGGCAAACATTATAGAGGTCTCTTACAAGTTCAGATGAGTGTGTTATATAAAGCTATCTCTTTACCTACCAAAATCCACAGAACTCATGTCAGCGACGCGTTTCTTCTCTGCACTGCTCAACCTCACCCACATCTCTTTTAATAGCTAATTACATATAAATATTACATTATAAATAATAAAATCTCTTTAACCTACATTACAGATAGTACAGACCCCCTGCCGAGAATCCACAACAGAATAATTTAGGATAAGTGTTAGGATCAGTGATGGGTGTTGGGGACTGCTGAGAGATCATACTTTCTCGGACGCCGTGTCATCATCACTAGAACTTAAAAATTGGAAGAAGAGCTGCAGTCCATCTACGGGGTGCACTATAGGGACAGTCTGCATTTTGGGAAAACTTGGCGTAGCTAATTCCCATTTGGCAGTGCCCACCAGCTCTATGGCGAGAATTTTCAGGATGATCTGTGCAAGTTCTTTGCCAATACAGCTACGAACGCCGCCTCCAAAGGGGATGTAATTAAACCTGCTGGCTTTTCCTTCATCTCTTTCTGTATGGAACCGATCGGGGTCAAAAGAGTCAGCGTTCTGATAAATGGCTGCCGTTTCGTGAGTATCTCTTATGCTGTACATGACACTCCAGCCTTTGGGGATTTGGTAACCCTACAAGAAAACAATAGATGTTTTTTTCAATACAGTCAAAACAAACCAAAAAGAAAAACACAATATTTCCTGAAAAAAGAAACAATGTTTAACAAGTAAGTAAATATTTGTGTCGTATGGGTATGGTTCCTTTTATTCAATCTACGGCAGTCTCTCCGACTGAAAAGAAGCTTCAGTTCTCTTTTTAACCAACAGGGGGCAATGAAGGAACACCTTTGTGATGTAGACATTCCTTAAGATTCATTGAGGGATTCCAAGAAGTGAGGTTAATGTCAGTACAGCTGGATTCTTGGTTGTGACTGTGTGTTTAGCAAATCCCAAACTCTTGTCAATGCCACATCACAAAAGTATACAGTATCACGTATGGTGCGGGGGTAGAGCAAGGAATACGACATATAATTGGGATCCCAGATTTTATATCTGGATTTGGGAACAGAAAATTTGCAGTGGAATAAGGATCTGTTCACACTATGAAACTTTGGTGGAATTTCACATGTCATGACATGTCAATTCTTTGGGCGGATGGCAAAGTGCACGGGAGACGTCCTATTGAATCAATAGGAAGGACAGAACTTCAGTCTGAAGTTCTTTCCATAGTGTGAACGGACCTGAATACAGTAAGAAATTTCTCGTGTGTCAATTGACCTTTAATATCGATTTTTAAATCTGCCACCTGTTAATATATCAGAACAAATGGGCCATCAATATCCAATTGGTCAGGCTCCTACACTGAGCATCAGCTGTTTACCAGAGCCACAGCACCCACATACACAGTAAAGCAGGCAGCTCCATACATTGTGTAGTGGCCACACTGGGTAACTGCAGCTCAGCCCCCGTTCACATCATTGGGGGATTAGCTGCAGTAACTTAGTATGGCCACTACACTATGTATGGAGCTGTCTGCTTCCATATCCGTTCACCTTATATATGTGGATGCCATCGTTGTGGAAAACAACCAATCCGCAATAGTCTCAGGCCCCAAACTGTCAGATACTGATGGCCTATCTTGGTATACAAGATGTTTCTAAATGCTTACATTAAAGTAAGAAAGAACATGGCTGATTTCTTTTTGCTATCTAGAATCACAATCACCTGTCCTCAGCTTGTGTGTGGTAATGGAATTGAATGGAGTAAAGTCACAATGCCACAGACAACCTGAGGACAGGGGTGGGGCTGTTTTTGAAAGAAAGCAGCTATGTTTTTCCGAATTCTGGATAACCCCTTTAAGTGAACTGCTCCAATATGGGCTATACTGTGAACATGTCCATGGGGAAACGTAAGACTTTTCAAAGGGTTCATACTTTCACCACGCTTGATGCTTTTAGGGAGTGGGCTTATATGTTTATAGAGCTCTAGCTCACACATAACCCTACATTAACCCACACTTCCTGAATATCCCTTTCATACAAGCATGCTACATACAATAAGGCACTTAACATGCCCATAGAGAACCAGCTTGTGCTCAGCGTCCCCGGAGATCTACCCTGGAAAGTAAAAGTTCATACTTACATCCAGTTCAAAGGTCTGCAGAGCCGTCCTGTAGCCTCCGGAGACAGGTGGGAGCAGCCTCAGAACTTCCTTCACTACACAATCCAGATAGTGAAGCCCCTTCAACTTCTCCAGACTCAGGTTCAGCTGACATCGACATTCACACGTCCTGCCCTCATCTTCTTCTCCTTCTGGAAACTTGGTAGAACCCAACTGGTTACATGAGTCCTGCTTGTATAGTTCGTTGTTGCAGCGGTGCTCCCACTGGATGCCATCTTGGGTTCTTCTCCTTAGAATGTGTTCTCTTTCCTTCCTGTCCGCCAAGATGAGTTTCGTCTGCTCCCAGATCTGTTTCACGTGTCCTTCTGAACCTAGCAGGGCAGACGATTGGCAGCCGGAGGTAGCGCATTGCTCTTCAGCGCCATTGTTATTGGGGTTGTCTGAAGAATGGAGACACTGGCATTGCTTTGTTAACCCGTGTGATGCCAGTTCCTGCCTGAGCTTGTATGTGGACGATGGGTGTTTGAGTAAGAGAAGTACGAGGGAGGTGCTGGCACTGGCGGTTGTGAAGAAGGCGGCAAACATGAGCTCTATGGCCGATTCCTGTGAAGCAAGAGACGAGAACAATTCATGTCATCCTGACATTCACAGCATTCAACTCTTTACAAGACTTCTGAATATACTGTAGATATAATATGAGTAAGAAGGCCGGGGAAAGGTGACAACCACCACACTGTTGCTATCTGGTGTCATATATTCATAGGACTGTAGTATTTACATGGTCTACATGACACAGTAGTCACCATGGCATATGGCAACCAGGTTATTATTCAGAGAGAGGGTGGTCTTAATGACCTCTTTGCTGCCCCATAACACAATCCTAGGGTATCAATGGTTTTCCATGGCAGCCAGGGGCCAAATCAAGGCTTATAGGTTTGACATTTTAAAGGAGAAGTTTGGGGTCAGACTTTTTTTTCCAAAAGAGGAGGAGGTGGTGGACCACAACAACATGTACTTACCTCCCCGGCTCCAGCACTGGGGTCTGCTGTCCTCTGCTCCACTTCTCTGTCCCCCGTCTGTTTCCTGGTCTGAGCAGGGACCTGGGTTGTGACGTGTCAGGCCCGCTTAGCCAGTCAGCAGCCATAACAGGGACATGACCCGAGTCTCTGCTCAAACCAGGAAGCAGCAGGGGACCGGGAACCGGAGCGGAGGACAGCGGACCCCAGTGCTGGAGCCAGGGAGGTAGGTGCATGTTGTTATGTTCAGCATCTCCTCTATCTGACCCCGGACTATTCCTTTAATACTCCTGTTAGGCCCAGCCAGTGATAGGGCATAATAGGGTGCTTGTCGGTGTTACACTGACAGACAACATACACTGCCAATCAGAAGTATTACAGTGTATTATATCAGCAATAAAGCGATCACATGGTCAAGTCTTCTAGTGGGATTAAAAAAAGGTGACATTTTGTCTTCAGGATTGATATATGATCACAATATAACATAACTGAGTGCATCAACACTGCACTGTGATATCACTATAACCATTATTCCTGTGCTAGTAATACACTCTGACACTATCCCTATACTGTGACATCACTGTGTGTATTATACCTGTACTGTGTAATCACTATGCGTATTATCCCTGTACTGTGACATCCCTGTGTTTATCATCCCTGTACTGTGACATCACTGTGTGTATTATCCCTGTACTGTGACATCACTGTGTGTATTATCCCTGTACTGTGACATCACTGTGTGTATTATCCCTGTACTGTGACATCACTGTGTGTATTATACCTGTACTGTGACATCACTGTGTGTATTGTACCTGCACTGTGACATCACTGTGCGTATTATCCCTGTACTGTAACATCACCTTGTGTATTATACCTGTACTGTGACATCACTGTGTGTATTATCCCCCTGTACTGTGACATCACTGTGTGTATTATCCATGTACTGTGACATCACTGTGTGTATTATACCTGTACTGTGACATCACTGTGTGTATTATCCCTGTACTGTGACATCACTATGTATATAATCCCTGTACTGTGACATCACTTTATGTATTATCCCTGTACTGTGACATCACTATGTATAGAATCCCTTTACTGTGACATGACTGTGTGTATTAAACCTGTACTGTGACATTACTATGTATATAATCCCTGTACTGTGACATCCCTGTGTGTATTATCCCTTCACTGTGACATCACTATGTGTATTATACCTGTACTGTGACATCACTGTGTGTATTATCCATGTACTGTGACATCACTGTGTGTATTATTCTTGTACTGTGACATCACTTTGTGTATTATACCTGTACTGTGACATCACTTTGTGTATTATACCTGTACTGTGACATAACTGTGTGTATTATCCCTTCACTGTGACATCACTGTGTGTATTATCCCTTTACTGTGACATCACTGTGTGTGTTATCCCTGTACTGTGACATCACTGTGTGTATTATCCATGTACTGTGACATCACTGTGTGTATTATTCTTGTACTGTGACATCACTTTGTGTATTATACCTGTACTGTGACATCACTGTGTGTATTATCCTTGTACTGTGACATCACTGTGTGTATTATCCTTGTACTGTGACATCACTGTGTGTATTATCCTTGTACTGTCACATCACTGTGTGTATTATAACTGTACTCTGACATCACTGTGTGTATTATCCCTGTACTGTGACATAACTGTGTGTATTATCCCTTCACTGTGACATCACTGTGTGTATTATCCCTTTACTGTGACATCACTGTGTGTATTATCCCTGTACTGTGACATCACTGTGTGTATTATCCTTGTACTGTGACATCACTGTGTGTATTATCCCTGTACTGTGACATCACTGTGTGTATTATCCTTGTACTGTGACATCACTGTGTGTATTATCCTTGTACTGTGACATCCCTGTGTGTATTATAACTGTACTCTGACATTACTGTGTGTATTATCCCTGTACTGTGACATAACTGTGTTTATTATCCCTTCACTGTGACATCACTGTGTGTATTATCCCTTTACTGTGACATCACTGTGTGTATTATCCATGTACTGTGACATCACTATGTGTATTATCCCTGTACTGTGACATCACTGTGTGTATTATCCCTGTACTGTGACATCACTGTGTATTATCCCTGCACTGTGACATCACTGTGTATTATCCCTGTACTGTGACATCACTGTGTGTATTATCTCTGTACTGTGACATCACTGTGTGTATTATCCCTGTACTGTGACATCACTGTGTGTTATCCCTGTACTGTGACATCACTGTGTGTATTATCCTTGTACTGTGACATCACTGTATGTATTATCCCTGTACTGTGACATCACTGTGTGTATTATCCTTGTACTGTGACATCACTGTGTGTATTATCCTTGTACTGTGACATCACTGTGTGTATTATAACTGTACTCTGACATCACTGTGTGTATTATCCCTGTACTGTGACATAACTGTGTGTATTATCCCTTCACTGTGACATCACTGTGTGTATTATCCCTTTACTGTGACATCACTGTGTCTATAATCCCTGTACTGTGACATCACTATGTGTATTATCCCTGTACTGTGACATCACTGTGTGTATTATCCCTGTACTGTGACATCACTGTGTGTGTTATCCCTGTACTGTGACATCACTGTGTGTTATCCCTGCACTGTGACATCACTGTGTATTATCCCTGTACTGTGACATCACTGTGTGTATTATCTCTGTACTGTGACATCACTGTGTGTATTATCCCTGTACTGTGACATCACTGTGTGTTATCCCTGTACTGTGACATTACTGTGTGTATTATCCTTGTACTGTGACATCACTGTATGTATTATCCCTGTACTGTGACATCACTGTGTGTATTATCCCTGTACTGTGACATCACTGTGTGTGTTATCCCTGTACTGTGACATCACTGTGTGTTTATTATCCCCCTGTACTGTGACATCACTGTGTGTATTATCCCTGTACTGTGACATCACTGTGTGTATTATCCCCCTGTACTGTGACATCACTGTGTGTATTATACCTGTACTGTGACATCACTATGTGTATTATACCTGTACTGTGACAGGCTAAAAAGCACATTGTGAAGGAGCCCTAACCCTATATCGCTGCAGCTCTCACTTTTACAGGTTGACTATTTTCTGCTAGATAAAAGCCCTTATAAAAACTAGGTGTCAGGAACAATGAGACTGTAAATGTCATGACTCCGACATTTGCACACGTCGCTATAATTTATACACGTTAATGTCGCTTGAATATATTTTAAGCTTTACACCCAAAACTCCCTCTGCATCTGTTATTTACTTCTCCAAAGAAATTTAAGAAATATGTTTAACATATTTTTTTACACTTTAAGCAACTAGAAATATATTAGAAAATGTGAAACCAAAGGTGTATCTAAGAGATTGGTGTCCCAGGTGCGGGATGTCAAGGGGGCAAAGGGTCACCAGAAATCCATTTTGCCATAACTAGGGCAACAACTGAAGGGAAGACCAACTACGCCTCAAAACTGAATGTATTAGAAAGATCTGTATGTTCTACATAGTATCTAATAGTCATCATTGTACCTGATGGCAGCATGGCTTGCTATCTAATTCTTCGTACGTACACACATACTAGGACCAGTCAGAGTATAGGAGGAAACCACCTCCCCTATTGCAATCCATTACCAGATCTATTCTATTCTAGTGTCTCCCAGTTGCCGATCTGTATTTGAATGAAATTAAGACCAATTTGCCATAAATGATATTACAACTGCATTTAAAGGGGAACTCCATACAATCACATTTCAGTCTTGCATGAACTCTGTATAAATGAATGAGTCACCTCCATGTAAGTTGCTGCTTAGTAGCTGATGTGATGTGTTATTTCATGTTATTTTTTATGTTTATATGAACAACACGACTATACGGTCTAGTATTGTCATTGCTGTACCTTTAACTCTTGCATGTTCAGCTCTTTGCCGTTCTCTTTTGCACTGTCTATTAAATAGTCCAGAGCATCTTCACACACTTCAGGATCCCTCCTTGAGATTTTATCTCTGATAGCGTCTTCCATGTATTGGTGCAGAGTGTCCCGAGCTTTTATCCCCTATGGAGATACAGAACTTGTCAGCACTCAGCAAGAACAATGTATGGGACAATGCACACCAGTAGAGGTAAGTCAGCACCACAACCACAATAACAGGATACGCTGATATGGAACGGAAAAAGTCCACTTCGCGGGGTGCCACTGTGAACAGCACGACAATCCAATACATACAGTAGAAAGAGACAGGGCACTCACCGCTATGAAGCTGTTTTTCTTTCATGGTATGCAGCTAGGGAGGAAGGACGGGTGGAATAGGGGGCGCCCACTCTCTGGGCCAGCTGTTTCAATAAAAATTATAGCGAAACAGCTGTCCTGGAGAGTGCGTGCCCCTATTCCACCCATCCTCCCTCCCTAGCTGCACACCAAGCATGAAAATAGAAAAATAAAGAAAAACAACTTTATAGCGGTGAGTGCCCTGTCTCTTTCTACTGTATGTAATGTATGGGACAACCTCAGCTGCCCTGGGTTAGAAGGAAGTTACTGGCCGTGCCATGGGGGCTGCTGCGGGAAGTGGATTTCCCCGTGGCCACTCTCTACTGAGACTCATCCACTGTACACCAGTCAAGCAAGTTTCTGTTCACATTGGATTTGTAGTTCTACAGCTGGAAAATCTGAGGCTTCTATTTACTCCTAGAAAAAACGTTGAGCGTTTAGCAGTCAAAAATAGAAAATCTTTATTTAAACAATCAATTTACATAAAAACACTTAATAATAAAACCACACATCAACAAATGGTGGCAATCCCGGAGGTAGAGTAACTCATATATCTGTCACAGAAAGCAGCATGCCTACAAAACTCAAAAATAAAGTGCAAGCGCTAGTATCAAAAAGGATTTTTATCAACAACATATATTAAAGTGCTCGGCATTGTCCGCTCTATGGGGGAGATTTATCAAACATGGTGTAAAGTGAAACTGGCCCAGTTGCCCCTAGCAACCAATCAGATTCCACCTTTCATTTTCCAAAGAGTCTGTGAGGAATGAAAGGTGGAATCTGATTGGTTGCCAGGGGCAACTGAGCCTGTTTCACTTTACACCATGTTTGATAAACAGTAAAAGGGATTTACTTTATGTGTGTTCCGCTCACATTCATGTGATATTGCGCTGGCACTTTATCTTTATTGGAAACATAGAGAGGACAATGCACAGAACTTTAATATATGTTGTTGAGAAAATCCTTTTGATATTAGCTTTTGCACTGTATTTTTGAGTTTTGTGGGCATGCTACTTACTGTAACAGATATACAAATTGCTGTATTACTCTACCTCCGGGATTTGTTAATGGGTGGTTCTATTATTAGGTATTTTTATGTAAATTGATTGTTTAAATAAAGATTTTCTATTTTTGACTGCTTAACGCTCAACATTTTTGTAGAAGTATATTATAGGTTATTGAGGCAGTGTTACAGCTCATGCACTAGAGTCACTATTGACTCTATTGAGTTTATAGGCACCTCTGTGTAATTTTTTTCAATGCAGTGTTGGTGAATACGTTCACATGATGTATTTTTCCTCAATGTCTGCAAAACAGACAACAGAAATTCCTGCAGCATTGTGACGCTTCCGACTGTATTTTGGCTGCAGATTAGCCCCCATTACCCAAATCTTCGACACTCATTGTTGAGCCGTACATGACACAACTGGTGTGCATTCTTGTCGAACATTGCACAATTTCTCGACACCTATTTTGGTGCTAAAAAAATGTGTCGACAAAAGGCCTAAGAGTAAGCTTAAATCTAAAGGTGGCCATACACATGAGATTAATGTCAGTCAAACCTGCTGATTTTGGTGGGATTGGATGACCATCTTGTGTCTCAACTAGAGAGAAGATGTTGGGCGAAAGAAGGATCAGAGCATAAGTGTCTGGCAGCGGCTTAGTCCCCCATCCCTATTCAGAAGACATGCATGCTCGGCTGAGTGCCCATGCGTTTGATGGGGAGGGAGGTCTGGAGGAATTGCTCTCAGCCAAATGAGTTTTCGGCCAACAACTTTCTGAGCGCATGTTCGCACGCGACAGACTCGTTGCAGAAATTCCTGGTTGTGGATCTCCATGGGATGATCCAGCGCGTCCGGATCTAATGAGGTGACTACGACTTGTTTATTGGATTCAGGAAATATTGCTACTTCTGCGAGTCCTGTAAACATCCCAGAATGGGTCACAGTTAGGAGGGAGTCATTAGTCTGCTCGGAGGAGTCCCCGGAGATGCGCATTGTCTTACACTCAGCTGGACAGATCGCTGCAAGACAATGTTTTCCCTCTTCTGTGTTCTCTCCCTCACCGCTGATCCTACTGAACAATTACACAGCATGCCTGTTCACTAAATGAGCAGCTGTACAACAGCACTAGAACAGCCTATTCCGGACACTCGAATTACTATGGGGCACACGGCCTGTCCCATTCAGCATATGATTTATAGACCTTGATCCGGGCTGTTTATGTCCATAAATTATTTCTGTACAATATAGTGTGCCGGTCATTATGTATGGTCCATTCATGGGGCATCACTGGCTTGTGGCGAGGTGACATTTATTGCAGCACATGTTGAGAGGCAGCAGTCCTCAGTAGCTGGAAGTCATATACACCTCGCCTTCATTGCATATCTATTCCCTCTTACTTTCTATGTCGCCTATGAAGGGGGATACCCTTTGCAGAAGAGGATGGCTGTAAGTGAGTAGTAGAATAGATGCAGTGTATAGAAACAAGACACAAATTAGGACCTTGCAAAGAGGTGAGGAACAACAAGCATGGTTTAGATGGGGATGTGATAAGTGGTTCATACCTTGCGGAGACCACTGAAAGGGATATCCAGTGGGAGAGAGAAAAGATTCTCCACCAGTTGCTCAAAGACTCGGGCCAGCTCCTTAAACTGCTTCTCCCCCACGCTAAGTCCCAGCAAGATGCGAGCAGCAATCCGGAAGGTTAGAGCTTTGGCAGAAGGAAACATGGAGATGGAGCCGGGCTCCCTGCACCAGCCATGTAGCTCCCAGCTCACAGCCTCCTGGATACGAGGGATGTAGCTCTCCAGGGCCGGGTGGCTGAACACCTTGGCCATGATCTAAAAGCAAAGATGGTAACCATGAAAGAACATCCATATCAATATAGAAAAGTGCAAATTTTTTTATAAAATGATCAATGCATTAAAAATTATTTTACAAAAACCAAGATCTGTCCTACACTTTACAAAGTCCATTCAAAATTTTCTTAAGTTTGGCATATGGGTTGCCATAATATATATATATATATATATATATATATATATATATATATATGTATACTGATCAATTATCTATTGTAATGAATTCAATAGATGAAGGTGAAGAAACCAGTGCATGACTATAGAACATTACACATTACATTAGATCAGACAGGAATTATATACAAACTGGTGTAACAATGATGGAACTCGGTTGGCACTCACTTTTCTCTTGTGTCTATGGAGTTCTCCAATGGTGTTGACCAAGGTATTGGAGCCCAGGATGATCTGGGTGCTCTGTGGCCACTGCGTACTAACCAGGTGGTGTTCTCCTAACAAGATCTTGCGAACATTCTCTGCTCCGGTCACACGGATCAATGGCTTCCCCAGCAGATGAGTTTTAAATATGTTCCCATACTTTTCCCTTCTGGAACTGTGAAAGTTTGAGCCCTGAAGTGGCCACAATAAGTGATGATCAGCAAAGAGAATACCAAGTTCTAGCTAGAAACTCTTACAAATCAGATCTTAAAACCTTAGGATACCTTAATAATATCTATATGGATGTAAAAAAAAAAAAAAAGATATATTTACATTTGTTATAGAAAAACATAAATGGATTTTAGGAACTACAACTCCTATCATTCGCCTAAGAAAAAGCCTTATTTTTATCATGTTACCACTGAATTATAACAAAGCAAAGGTCATTATGTTACTTGTGGTTATAGAAAAGAACAGTGATGTATAATATGGATATCTTAGCAATTATAGTCAAAGAAATCTCAGTGCCAGTCTGCAGCTATCCAGCAGCTGGGAACAACTTGTGCTTCTGCAATTGCTAAAAAGTTACACAGTGTTCCGTAGCCTGCGCCTTTCCAACCATAGCAAAACTACAACTCCCATTATACCAAAACTGGTGCAGAACTACAAACCCCATTATACATGACGGGAATTGTAATTTTGCAATAGTTGGAGAGATACAGATTACAGAACATTGACTAGATAGAAATGACAAGTTATGGAAGTGTAAAGCCATGTGTTCACTAGCTGTAAAAAAAGGCATACATTTAATGAAAGTGCAAACTAGAAAAGCTCTCCTGGTACTTGTGGTTCTACAAGGCTGAAATGAACATATAGGCATGACTGGTTGTAGTAGTATAAACCTATTCACTGGAAGTGGAGAAGCAAGTTGTAGCTCTCCTACAGGAAGAACTTGTGTCAATGCAATTGCTAAAAAAGAAGAGAGTTTGTTAATATAAGATGATCAGTATTCCCTAACAAAACTACAACTCCCATCAGGATTGGACGTCCAGGCATAATGGGAGTTGTAGTTTTGCCCCAGCTTCTGAGTCGCTAGACTGTAAATGATGGCAGAGAGAATCTACTACTAAATTCAACTGGAAGAGAGTCCATTGTTGTAATTCTGGTACTTGTGGTTCTACACTTCTTAGAGCAACATTGTATCCATTCTATCAATACAACTCTCAATATATTTCCTTAGTCATGGAATCAGTAGTAGAAAATGCAAAGTTGTAGTCTTACCTGTACAAGCCAGTGAAGAGTTTCTCCAAAAAATGGCCATCCCATAGAGCCCTTGGGTAGGGGTAAAGTGCTGCTCCTGTCTCTAGTACTGTGCCATCTCAGGGACCATAGCTGGTGAGATACAGCCAGGAGTAAGACCAGAGACAGGACTGATGTAGCAGCTGCCTCCAGGAATGACATGTAATTGAGGTCTGTGGTGAGGAACATCTCTGCTGTCTCCAGGAGGTAGTAGGAGGCTTCAGCTTGGTTCTTGCTTCTAATAGAATTAGTGTCACCTCCTTGTGTACAGTGACTACCAAGCCCTGGAGAGCCCCAGCCTCAGCTCCCTCACTCACAATGCTGGAATTGACACTGGGGGAGGCGTGTTACTTTTTTTTTTCCTCTGAGATGTTTAACACTTTGATTTAATCCATGAAGATCTCCTCAGCTCCTGAATGCAAGAGAAGAAACAACTCAGTAAACACCAAGAAAAACCTCATCTGTTCATTCTAAAAAAAAAAAAAAAAAAAAACACCCTAAAACAACAAACAAAGCATAAAAAAAGATGTTCTCTAGGTGATTTAAGATCCCCCTTCTTCTTTTAAGGAGTTATTCTTAGTCTTGAAAGGAATAAATAGTGAGCACTGGAGACCCAGCTATGCTGATTATAAGGCTAAAATTGCAGCTTTCACCTTTTTTATTATATATTTGGCATGCTATGGAAGGTGATATATTTAGGTCCCCCCCCCCCCTCCTTCCTTCTTCCCCATCCCAAAAAAAGCTTAAACCAAGAAGATTTATTTCTGAAAGATAAGAAGGGGCATAGCTGCAGGCTACACATCTATAGTGCAATTTCCACCTTAATATCCACCCTGCTGCTTCCTTATAATCCAAGAAGAAGAAAAATGGAGAAGACACTTCATAAAACTTTGCTAACAGGTGTTAGAGAAAAGCTAGAAAGCTTCTTGTCCAGGAGATGGGAACTACTCACCAGCAGGTCTGTGCAGCAGCAGTAACAGCAGCAGAAGCAGCAGCAGGAGTAGTGGAGGAAGTAATTGATGTCTTGAAGGGGGTCTAGTCTATTACTCCTTAGGACAGAGCTGAGCCTGCCTCCTAGCTAGATTTATATACATATTGGCTTATAATATGTTCCACCTTCAGGGGCTGAAGTGCCTCCCTGCATATGTAAGTAGCTGGGAACCTTGCTAGGATTGGGCACTTGAGGATATGGAGTGAAGCAATGTGTAGGACTTGGCCATAGACAACTGTGTGGACACTGAGGAGCACCAGGGTACCAGCTCCTGTTCTACACTATCATAATGAGATACAAATGGAGGATATTTCTGGTAAACCAAGCCATTCATCTCCTGGGGACAGGGACACAGGGCAGGTTATCAGCCACTGTTTATTCTAGATAACAGCACCTACCTAGCATTTCACTTTTAGGCTGTTGGAGTAGAAAGATGACTGATAGCTTCCTAGTCTTTCTATTGAACTCGATTAGTGCTCACACCTCATCCCAGATAAAGGAAGACTGTATATAATAACCCTAGCTGCTATACTGTGCCCAGGTGTCATATAAACTGGGGCTTGTTCTACTGGGCTGGGAGCTCCATGGTGCTGGCTGTACTGGAAACACCTGTTGTAGAGGGAGCTGGTGATCAATGAGTTATAAAATGGGGCTATTAAGGAGGAATA
Source organism: Dendropsophus ebraccatus (assembly GCF_027789765.1). NCBI lineage: Eukaryota > Metazoa > Chordata > Amphibia > Anura > Hylidae > Dendropsophus > Dendropsophus ebraccatus. Next base: position 31,514,293 of record NC_091461.1, read on the forward strand.
AAGCCATTTACTTAGCACCATAAAGGACAAGCCCAGCACCTAGGGATAGACTGGCCAGCCTGGGGTCTGTCTGCACAATGAGCTGGTGGAGGCTGAGATTATAGAGAGCTGGATACATGCTATATACCCCACTGGGGCAGCTCGTTGTTTGTCAGCTGTGTGTTGGATACGTCTGTAACAATGGGAATGCTTACTTACCTGGACGAATACTGTCAAATCCTACATTGTTATGGTCTGCCATCTATCTATCTATCTATCTATCTATCTATCTATCTATCTATCTATCTATCTATCGTGATCACTCTCTTATCTATCTATCTATCTATCTATCTATCTATCTATCTATCTATCTATCTATCTCCTATCTATCTATCTATCTCCTATCTATCTATCTATCTATCTATCTATCTAATATCTATCTCCTACCTATCTATCTATCTATCTATCTATCTATCTATCTATCTATCTCCTATCTATCTCATATCTATCTATCTATCTATCTATCTATCTATCTATCTCCTATCTATCTCATATCTATCTATCTATCTATCTATCGTGATCACTCTCTTATCTATCTATCTAATATCTATCTATCTCCTATCTATCTATCTATCTATCTCATATCTATCTCCTATCTATCTATCTATCTATCTATCTATCTATCTATCTAATATCTATCTAACTCCTATCTATCTATCTATCTATCTATCTATCTATCTATCATCTATCTATCTATCTATCTCCTATCTATCTATTTATCTATCTCCTATCTATCTATCTATCTATCTATCTATCTATCTATCTATCTATCTCCTATCTATCTATCTCCTATCTATCTATCTATCTATCTATCTATCTATCTCCTATCTATCTATCTATCTCCTATCTATCTATCTCCTATCTATCTATCTATCTATCTATCTCCTATCTATCTATCCATCTCCTATCTATCTATCTATCTATCTATCTATCTCCTATATATCATCTATCTATCTATCTATCTATTTATCTATCTATCTATCTATCTCCTATCTATCTATCTATCTATCTATCTCCTATATATCATCTATCTATCTATCTATCTCCTATCTATCTATCTATCTATCTATCTATCGTCTATCTATCTATTTATCTATTTATCTATCTATCTATCTCCTATCTATCTATCTATCTATCTATCTATCTATCTATCGTCTATCTATTTATCTATCTATCTATCTATCTCCTATATATCATCTATCTATCTATCTATCTCCTATCTATCTCCTATCTATCTATCTATCTATCTATCTATCTATCTATCTATCTATCTCCTATCTATCTATCTATCTATCTATCTATCTATCTATCTATCTATCTATCTATCTATCTCCTATATATCATCTATCTATCTATCTATCTCCTATCTATCTATCTATCTATCTATCTATCTATCGTCTATCTATCTATTTATCTATCTATCTATCTATCTCCTATCTATCTATCTATCTCCTATCTATCTATCTATCTATCTATCTATCTATCTATCTATCTATCTATCATCACTCTCTCATCTATCTAGGCTTATGATGGAGTTGGGGCACGGCTATGTGGCTGCCCGGGTAGTAGCCCACATACACTGACAGGCTTCCGCAGCCGTTATTCGGATCCGCAGATAAATTTCATATTTATTAGTAAAAACCGTCCGTGTAACGGCAACAGAGTTGGATGCGGCCGCGCGGGGCAGTGGTCGGGAGAAGGGTTAACAGTCCCCGGGAAGCAGGAGGCAGTGGTCGGGAGAAGGGTTAACAGTCCCCGGGAAGCAGGAGGCAGTGGTCGGGAGAAGGGTTAACAGTCCCCGGGAATGGTCGGGAGAAGGGTTAACAGTCCCCGGTAAGCAGGAGGCAGTGGTCGGGCTGCAGGAGCCGGAGACCGGGGCTTGTGAGCTGGATCGATCGCCCTGTCCTCCCAGCATTCTCGGTGGCCGTGCACACATGAAATACACCCGGTAATAATTCCCAGCGCCATCAGTATAAATCTCGGCGGTAATTTATGTCCTCGGGTGGAGATCTCCCATGAAGGCCAATTCCCCAGATCCCAAACTGTAATAAAAGCCGAGCAGTAGTGAGGCCGCCCATGGCCCAGGAGCTGCACTCCCACATCTGCCAGGAGCGAGCTGGAAACCCACCAAAGCCAATATGTGTGATTGGAGGGGATTTCCTGGAGAACAAAGGGGATGGGGGCATCATATCCCAATAACTGAGCAGGGGAGCACACTTACCCCAGGGATGGGGGCATCATATCCCAATAACTGAGCAGGGGCAGCACACTTACCCCAGGGATGGGGGCATCATATCCCAATAACTGAGCAGGGGCATCATATCCCAATACCTGAGCAGGGGCAGCACACTTACCGCAGCTGTGTGGAACTGCAAGTCCCAGCAACACCAATGATGGTCCTGTGAGCTTGTAGGGCAAAATGATGAAGTAATATTTAGCAGATTTGTAGCACATTTTGCACCAGGAGATGGAGCCCAAACTACTGGTTACACTTCTGAATGTTTTGTTATGCCTTTTTAGGCTTTATGCATCAGTACTAATAAATTTACCAAATTATTTGCTTAAAGGTGATGTCATGACCCGACTCCCAGAGCTGTGCGGGCTGTGGCTGCTGGAGAGGATGATGGCAGGGGGATGCTCAGTGTCCCTCCAGTAGCCACAGCCCGCACAGCTCTGGGAGTCGGGTCGTGACATCACCATGTTATTCAGGAAGTGACATCACCATGTTATCCAGGAAGTGACATCACCATGTTATCCAGGAAGTGAAGCCTTGATGCAGTAGTAAGTGCAGGGAAAAAAGCACTTTATAAGCATTTCCCATAATAAGTGTATATTGGTGATTTGTATAACTTTTGGGGGGCAATACAATACTTTAATAAAAATGTTCACCGGACTTCTCCTTTAACAAAGCCATAGACTTAAAGAGAACCTGTCATCTCCCTAACATGAATAGTAAATACTTCTATTCCCAATAAAATAATTCTGGGATAGCTTTATTCCTAGCTTTGACTAAATAACCAACTGGGTGTTAGGGTAGGTTCACACTGCACTTTTTCCGGTCTGTTTATCTGATCCGTTTTTTAAATGTTTTTTTTTTTAATGTACACAAAAACGTTGTCGACCACTAAAAACTAAAAGAAAAAAAAACGAATCCACTTTGATCCTTTTTTGTTGTTGTTGTTATAATGGAAGTCAATGGAAAAACTGATCCAAACAAATGCGTTCGTTTTTTTTCCCCATTAAACGGATATGTTAGACTGCAAAAATGCATTGTGGTTCTACCCTTACTAGTGGGGGGGCGTGCCTCTACACTGGCTGGCACAATCCAATCAGAGCTGACAGTGTCAGACAATGTAGGGCCACGCCCCCAACTAGTAACACCCAGTTGGCCATTTAGTCATATATGTCTAGTAAGAATAACAGAGGAAGGGCACATCACAAAGCTATAAGAAAATGTTCCAGAACCGCTGTGGGTGGGGAGCCGCCTAGATGACCTCTTCCCTGCCGCTGCCTGTCACGCGCGCGGGGGATTAAACTGCTTCTTTTCGGTTATACAGCGACTGCTGCAGCGGCGGCACGCAGGAGCTGTATACAGTGGTTCATGGAACCATATCAGCTCAATTGTTCCCTTTAACCAAGAATACAAGCATTTCATAAAACAGGCCAGCAAAGGCTACAGGTCCTGTTTAAATCTAAATATGTTACCCCATGTAAGGATGGCCAATCATCTAAATTGTCATCACTAGAGATGAACACAACTTGAGCACGCTCCCTCGGGATGCATCCAACTTCTTCAGCCACCGCTAATCAAATTCCGCATGCTCAGGTTTGGACAGACCCGAACATGCTTGAGTCGCGCTTATCTCTAGCCGTCACATTAAAATTAGAGATGAGCGAACCTGGAGCATGCTCGAGTCCATCCAAACCCGAACTTTCAGCATTTGATTAGCGGGGCTGCTGAAGTTGGATGAAGCCCTAATGGTACTTTTACACAGTGCGATAATTCGCCCGATCGCACGATTAATGATTTTGAATGAACGATGGTTTTCTTATAACGATCAGCATTTAGACGGAACGATACATCGTACGGAAAATTCGCTATGCGATCGTTTTGCGATTGTTTAAGCCTATCTCACACATAGGGGAAATCGTTGAAAGAATGTTTACACTGAACAATCTGCGAATTTTTTGCGAACGATCAACGATGATTTGAAATGAACGTATTTTTGCTTGTCGTTTGATCGTTCGCTGCGTTTACACGTACGATTATCGTTCGCATTTGACCGTTATCGCGCAAAAACGAACGATCAATCGTCCCGTGTAAAAGTACCATAAGGCTATGTGGAAATCATGGATATAGTCATTGGCTATATCCATGTTTTCCAGACAACCTTAGAGCTTTATCCAAGTTCAGCAGCCCCAGCTAATCAAATACCGAACGTTCGGGTTCGGATGGACTCTAACCCGAACCCGGTTCGCTCATCTCTAATTAAAATAAATTTTCCCTCCAGCTTAACGGCCACATTCTGGATGGGTGTAGTACAGCTGCAGTTTAGTGTCCATATTACACTAGGGTCCTACGTGATTTCGGTTTGGCTTAGTAGAAGGTAAAGACTTTACATGTACACTCTTGTTGTATGGCAGACTATAGACTATGGCCTGGATTAATCAAACTGTGTTTACACCAGTTGTATAGATGCCTTTGTGTCTACCATTATTGTGATGTTACTGGTTGTAAAAGAACGTATGTCGATGTGTAATATTGTTCCCTTTTAGTTAGACATTGCTCATATTGTATCCCATATATATATATATATATATATATATATATATATATATATATATACACATATATATATAATTCCCTAATAGGACAAGTGATTAAACTGATTAAATAGTTCTGTTTGTAAGTTGCACATATTACATTACCATATGGAAAATATATATATGTGTGTGTGTGTGTGTGTGCAATCAGTAGTGATCAGAGATGAGTGAATCTTAAGCATGCGCTGGCTCATCCAAACTTGAGCGTGCAGTATCTGATTACTGGTGGCTGAGGAAGTTGGATGCAGCCCAATGGAAGTCCTGGAAAACATGGGTAAAGCCTATGGCTGAACCCATGTTTTCCAGGCAGTCTTAAGGCCCTATTCCACAGAACGATTATCGTCCGTTATGGCCAATAATTGTCCAGTGGAATAGAAGGCAACGATCAGCCGACATCGTTCATGTCATTTGTCTTTCAAGCATGATGAAAAACAAACGACTGGGATAGCAGCAATCTGCAGTCGTTGCAGCAGGAGCTTGGGCAGCAGACCGCCACTGTCCTCTATGGGCTGCCCAAACGATCTAGCGATCAGCTGGGCAGCCCCCCCGCAGCTCAACACAGCCCCTCCCACACTCACCTGCTCGCTGCCACCGCGTGGAGTAGCGGCGACAGGGAGCAGGGAACGAGGACCAAATGAGCGTTAACAGCGCTCGCTTGCTCCTCATAGTCGCCCCGTGGAATAGGGGCTTTAGGGCTGCATCCAACTCTTGCTGCCACTGGAAATGATGCACGATCAAGTTTGGATGAGCCAGCGCATGCTCAAGATTCGCTCGTCTCTAGCAATGATGAGAAGAATGCAACACAATGGAAGAGATCTATCATTTGTGTTGTAAGATGTCTGAAGTTTGGGGTATCTGAGGGTGCAACTGTTAAGGAATACTGGACACTACTGCTTTTTTTTGGCTCCCTTTAGCCATTCCCCCCCCCATCCCCATTCCCTTTAGCCATTTTCCAGTTACAATTACGATTGTCTGGGATTAAGGTTTCATCAAAAAATGTCCTGCTATTATTCGTTATTATAGGGAACACTGACCCTTTTTCTTAGGGCCTGGTCACACTACGGAATCCGTGCAAATAAACTCCGGCTAATTCTGTGCGCTCGCCCCCCTGCTTACATATCTGCCCGTCCTATAGGCTCCAATTCTATTCAGGCAGTTTCTGTCGTCTGCCCAAAAAAGAATTGATGTGTCAGTTCTTTGGGCGAACCACAAGAATCTGCATGACCATAGAATGGAGCCTATGGGACAGCCAGATGTTCAAACAGGAGCGTGCACGGAATCTGCTGGAGGTTATCCGTGCGGATTCTGTAGTGTGACTGGGCCCTCACAATAAGGACAAACCAAAAAGAACAAAAAAAACATGCAAGGTGTTTTGCATACTTAAGCCGGCAAGACCTGCAGATTTTGGCAGGATTGGCCAATTCTCGAATGTGTATGGAGGACTTTTCCCCAATGGCAAATGTTTGGGAAGGTTTGCTCCCAGGGCCACTGCCAGAGACAGTTGTATGAAATGTATGGCAGAAGTAAAGGAGCCATAGGGCCTCAATGTAAATCATCACATGGGTGCCACTTCACCATGACCACCTCTAGTAGCCAAGTAGAATATGGTTACTTTGGTCACTTGTGTTTTCCCCCCAGTATTTTCCCATTGTCACCTGTTACCCCCCCCCCTTGCATCACCCCCAGTGACTACTCTTTGGCACTTTATAACTGTTTCCCAAAATATTATCTCATTCGGATATAAAAGCACCACTATTGTCGGTAATAAAACCACAGTACTCCGGATTTTTCTTAACATTCCTTTTATTCCCGAAGGAGATTAAAAGCAAATATTTACAAAGTATAGTTCAAAATCACAACCCCTGAGAACCAAATCTATAGTAAAAGTGGCTGCTCATACACTCACATAGGAAGACATGTCCATTCAGCAGGCAATGATCGGGGTCCGCAGGGTCATGTGATCGCATGCAGACCCTTCATCTCAATAACTGACTCACTTATCTCAATGACTTCACACAACATACAAAACCCAGCTTAAAATGCCCTAAAATCAGAAAAAGTGGCAGGCTTTAGCAGCAATAAGTAAAATACAATATTTATAGTCCATTCATCTGCTGTACACTCCAATAACTGGTTCTGCTCCTGACGCCAATTGTGTGCGATATATAAAAACCCTATAGTTACAAAAAGCAACCATAAAACATTTTTTTAGTCCTGTCCCATGGGCCGTGTGAGGCGCGTGCTTTATTCTGCAGGAAGGCAATGTCCTGATTATAGGCTTCTGTACACTTTGTAGTATGGCCACCACTAGGAGTGCTGGGACATCCCATTCACCAGACTTCTAAGCTGCTTCACTACCGTGTCTATTAACTTCTGTCTGTCCCGGTCGTTTTTCCTGAACTGAGCGAAGATATTATTCTTCTTGTTCATGTCTTTCATCCTGGGGAGAGGAAGAGAAAAGTGACAGCCTGTAATCTACAACAATGACACAACATGACCGCCTGCACCACAGAAGCTTAGGAGGTATAGGCAAGTCTATATTTATTATCGGGAAGCAAGATTTGGACATAGTTCTAATACACAGCTGTCAAACTCGCGGTCCTCTGGTTGTTGCAAAACTACAATTTTCACTATGCCCGGATAGCCAAAGCTAAGGCTTTAGTTGTCCAGGTATGATGGAAATTGTAGTTTTGCAACAGCTGGAGGGATGCGAGTTTGACAATCCTCTTCTAATAGATCACTCACTTCTATTAGACTAATCAATAAACAGATCGAATGATTGATCAACTTCTAGATCAGGGATAGGGAATCTTCAGCCCTCCAGCTTGTTGCAAAACCACAATTCCCATCATGCCTGGACAGCCAAAGCTTTGCTTTGGCTGTCCAATCATAATGCGAATTGTAGTTTTGCAACAAACTGGAGGGCCAAAGGTTCCCCATCCCTGATTTAGATGGATTGAATGATCTATCACTAAATAGATCAAATGACCTACTGATTGTTAGATCACATGATGGTTGATCACTAGAGATGAGCAAACCTCAAGCACACCTGGTTCCGTCTGAACTAGAGCATGCAGCATTTGATCCATGTTTTCCAGGACTCCTTAGAGCTGCATCCAACATTTTCCGGTAATCAAATGCCCCATGATCAGTTTCAGATGGACCCAAGCGTGCCTGAGATTCGCTCATCTCTACTGATCACCAGATAGATGAAATCATGATCACTTGTTAGATAGATCAAATGACTATATGACAGATAAAATTACTACAACCCAAGGTCTAACATAATCAGCTGGTGACTACAACCCAAGGGGTCTAACATAATCAGCTGGTGACTACAACCCAAGGGGTCTAACATAATCAGCTGGTGACTACAACCCAAGGGGTCTAACATAATCAGCTGGTGACTACAACCCAAGGGGTCTAACATAATCAGTTAATGACTTCCCATTAGTCATTATGGTAGATTTCCATCGTCCTACAGCGTTTGGAATAAGTCATGATACTTACTTCTCGAGAAGAATGAGAGCGGTGTTCGGGTTCACTCTTAGGTACTTGGAGTTGGATTGACCATAATCAGCGAGATACGTAGACCAATCCCAAATCATGAACAGGTCTAGGAGCTAAAAGACAAAGATCATCATCATCATCCACCAAGGTAGGATCACTTTAATGACTAAACACAAGGTAAGAGGTCCAGCAGAGATAGTGGTGTGTAAGACTTCCGCTTCCTCTGGTATTGTTAGTGACAGGGTGGGGTATGTGGAATTCCAGGCTAATTTAAAGCAGATTCTTTCCCTAGCTATAATTAAGTGCATTATACTTCCCCTACTAGATTATCCTCAGCGGGGAATCCCCGGCTCAGAAGAAGACTCCCAACTCCAGGGAATACCTCCTTCCCAAACACAACTAAAACGATACCCCCAGAGCACAGATCATTATTTTAAGATCTGCTGCAGAGGTTGTTGGTCAATACTCGAGTAATCTTTTAAAAGCTAATGTGTCTAAACTGAAACAGCGAACCATTTATTCAGCTTTAAACCCATAATCCCTTTAAGCCATTTCAAACCCACTTCCTATCCAGTTTATAATTGTTTGCAGCACGCAAGTTCCACGCTTGTAAACTTTACTGACCCCGCTATAGCTTCCTGGGATCTCCTATACTCATTCTTATACAATCATCCAATATGTTATTCACTAATACATGTGATCGTATTGGTTTTCCACTTTGCACAATCCATTTAGGGTCCCCTGATAACAAGATGATCATCTGATTATTTCTGAGATCCAGAGAGATCAGTTGTAATCTGTGGTGAATCTAAAAACTAATTTTCAATTTCCCTGTAGCGCCCCCACTGGGGAAATAAAGAATTACACAGGCAGCCAATTGATTTTAATTAAAACAGTGTAATGCACTGATGTCCCAGGTCCTCCAGAAGGAGAGACGCTCTAGTTGTGTCCTACAGAGGGGACTCGCCTCTATAAAGAGGGAGAAGGCTGTTGGATTAGTAAACTTTTAGGCAATAGCTAATGAATGTGTACAAGCACCTTGATTCTACCATCTTTTAACGCCTTCTTCTTCACTGTTGGCTAGTTTTGAAAGGCGTGTTCCTGCCTAAATTCACCATGCCATAGGGGATAGGGGTGAATTTATTGGGGGTCCTACTACTGACCCCCCATGATCTCCACAATGGAACCCAATTCCTTTGTTTTGAAAGGGTTGACATGCTCCAAACCCTTCCATGAATTCTCTATGGAGCTGCCGCTTGGCCCTCTTTGGCGAGCTGTATGGACTATGGTAGATGTGAAATATAGGTAACATCATCTCTGGTTGACCAGGATCTTTCAAGGAGCCAAGCTGTATGTTAGTCCTACTGTGGCGTTAAAGGAATTGACATCTTCTAATATATCGGTTGTATCCGTGAAATAAAAGAAAAAAAATCAGGAAGGAGTCACAAGGTCAAGAAAGCCATAAAACGGAGATTTATAGACTTTCGGCCACTGGATGAAATGGTGGCCGCCTGGTTTTTGGTTATATAGTGACCTTAATGTAAACTCTAATACCCATCTAATTTAAGAGACTGTTAGCAGAATGGCTCGCATGCCTTTCCCTGTGTATATCAGACAGTGCGGGAAGTAATATTTAACTCTGGGGGCGCGCTGGAGACGGGTCTCATTGAAGTACATTGAGGCATTCAGTAAGCGGTCTATGGCTGAAGGGTGAGGGGTGCATCTGCTCTCTTCACCTCTACAGGGTCCGCTATAGAAAGAGAGCTGGGCCTGAATGCACAGGCTCCCGCTGTGACTATGTGATCAATCCTTCCATTTACACAATGGACCCCCCTCTGGCATATGTTAGCTTTCTCCATAAAACAGTTAGCTGTCTTTCACTGTCAATCAAACCGAACAATTTTATTATTTCCTGAAATCTTTACTCATACTGACGGCTCTAAAGTTGCTGCACAAACAGAACAAAAACCACAGCCGTGCCCTATAGGAAAGGGTGATCAGGGGCAGGGAGAGCCGTCTGTATCCCTAAAGCACATGTAATCATTGACATTCCTGTTATACATACGACCCGGCTCACTGTATGGTTATTTTTTCTGCATAAGTGATCAAGAAACACAGAATAAAAATGACCTACTAACTTAAATGGTACAAAAAATTAATTTGGTAAAAAAACCTGATCATTGGGGATTATGAAGGGTCTCTTCACACTGGTGTCAGGGCCTCTGCCCTATAAGATCCAGAAGGGTGGCTGCTATGATAGCTATCCTCGCCATCTACACATATATAATGGGGTCCTGTCGGGTCCTGACGGCACATATAGAGCAGCATGCTGTGCTATTCTTGCAGTCAATAGCTATAGCACCCCCAACAGAGGACCCTAAGGCCATTTGGAAAATGATTAGTTTCTATTATCAACTCCTATTTTTTTTTTCTTTGTACTAAATCTTGACGCTGTGTGCTGAGTCAGCAGCGTTTAGTCACCCGAGGGGCTGCTTCAGAGGCTGTTTTCTAGTATCCAATGGAGACCTCCATCGGATATGTCTTTTTTAATCCTTCCTCCAGCATGTGACGATATTTCGACCGTGTACATTCATCTCTCAACACAAGACTGTGGTGTAACCGTGCAGAGCTGTCAATCACACTGCAGTCCCGCCCACATCCAGCTGCTCAGCAGCGTAAACTATGTGAGTATACCAACAATGTCTATTCCCTTCAATTCTATTAATAGGCAAATCTATATAGTACAAAGTTTTGGCGAAGACTACTGTCATCCAATCTGTATTGGGGCCGCATTACTTTACACTGACAGATGATGCTGGGGGTAGTAAGATCAAGCAGTTGGACTTCAACATGTCGGATCCTTCTCTTCTTAGGGGAGATTCTGGTGGTGTCCTGTCCCCCTATCCCATGAGAATACATGCATGCATAGAGATGAACGCAACTCGAGAATGCTCAAGCGTGCGGCATTTGATTAGTGGTGGCTGAAGAAGCTGGATGAAGGCATAGGGCTGCCTGGTAACATAGATACAGCCACATTCCATAGGCTATATCCATGCTATCTAGGACTCCCTAGGGCTGCATCCAAATTCTGCACCAACCGCTAATTGAATGCTGCATGTTCAGGTTTGGACAGACCCGTGCATGCTTGAGTTGTGCTCATCTATATCACACAGCTGTATAGACCATTTGTGTATATGGGGAAGTAGGGAAAAAAATCTAAAGGCCCTGACAGACATTAGAAAAAGGTTGTCTAATGTGTATGGGGGCCTACCGACTCTCTAGGAAGAGATGATGTTGGGGAACAGAAGGGTCAGCCATGTTTGGTTTAAAATTACCCATCCGTTTGGTCTAGTATAGATAAGCCAACAGCCTAGGAATCTGGCAGCGGCTTACCCCTTCTCTTTCCATTCAGAAAACATGAACGCTTGGGGAGCTGATTGTCTATGTGTATGGGGAGGATCGGGGAAGATAGCTGTTGGCCGTCATCTATTGCATGTGTGTGGGTACTAAGATTTCTCTTGTGGTACCCATTTACATCATAAGTCCTACAAGAAGCACTGCAGCTATACAACCAATGTGGCTTATCAGGGTGTTGGGAAGACATTTTTTCTACACGGTCAATCTCCATAATGATTTTAACAGCAATTCTAAGGATACAATGTCCAGTCACTAAACTGTGAGTCCAGGTATACAAGTTAATGTAAAAAGTTACAACTGGCTGTAGTGCTGCTGATATACATTCAGCACCTCCATGAATCCTTATGGATTATAACATCATAGCAATACCATGAGATACCCAGCCATGTCCACGCCACTGGCTTTATGTGCACACCTATATAATGAAAGGGTTAAAATCTACACCCAAAGCTTCAGCGACAATACACAGCAGACCCCCCTGGAAGTGAAATTGCCAATGGATGTCTTTCTACAGGGGGATAATCTGTTCTCTTCATTCTCAAAACTGAAAGTGATCTGTCTGTACCTGGCCGGGCCCATCTATCTTACTTGAGCGGATATCTTTAGGCACTTGGTGCTCACGAGCTGAGGGCGATCCATTAATGGCAGGACGATTGTGTTATGTCACCACGGTGCCTAAAATTCATTACAAGTTTCTCTCCTAAATGCTTTGTTTGTTTTGCTGTAGGAATGAAGAAGGGCTAATGCTTCACTAGGAGACAGATTTTATCTTGGTTATCCTAGATTGCAGCTAAAGCCGTCTGTACATTTTAAACCCCATTTAATTTCTGTATCTGAGATTCCATTTATAATAAGTACTGGGTTTTCTATCACTTCCAAGGAGGCGGGAGAAGGTCTTGCTGTGAAGGTATCGCAGTTCTACCTAATGTAAAAAACAAAAACAAATCCCCCGTAAATAAAGTTCCTTCAGCTTCCAGTTGTTAAAAATTCTACACGGCTGCTTCTTAGTCTTGTTTCTTTTCTGTTTTCCGGGAATGATAACAGGAGGTGTCCGCTGTCACAGCTGCCGATATGGTAGTCACCAAGTTATACAAAAATGCACCCAGCACCCGACACTGCTGTAGAACTGTAGTTAGATATGTCACGGCAGACATGGTGGATATCACCTAGTTTTACTAGAAATAAATTTATAAATCTTAAAAGCTAGGGGTTGTTCAGAAGACTTTTACAAGTTATGTATCGTAACAGTAGGAGGTTCTGTAGGTGAAGTCTCCAGAACTGGACACAGCTATTCCAGTTGTGATGTCACTAGAGCTCAATACAGCGAGATCACAATCTCCCTCTTCCTAATGGTTATACCTCTAGCTATACAGCCCAGCATACAATTAGCTTTCTCCATCTCCTGCTTGTTCTGGTGACTCCTATCAGAAATCATTACCCCTAAAGCCTTCTCTTCTGAAGTCTTTGCTAACACAGAACTGCCGATAAAATACTCGGATAGAGGATTCCTTCTCTCCAATTGCATTATTTTACATTGGGAAACATTGAACTGCAGTTTTCATTGTTTTGACCACATATCCAATAAAGCTAAATCATTTCCATACTACAGACACCTCCATTCTCTCTGCTCAGAATACTCAACATTAGCAACAACCCTCTGATATCTATCCTTCAGCCAACCACAAAGTCCACCTGGGCAGTCAGGTTGCTGAGGCAAGTTCCATGGACAAAGTCCATTTCTAATTAATAGGACACTTACTTTTTCTAGATGCTATATGATAGCCTCTGCAACTGAACCACCAAATGTAAGTCTACATTGTTCTGTGTCCAAACAGGCAGGAGTTTAATGATCTCAAACTTATGGTTCTACAGGTGTAAAAGTAAAACTCTCAGACTCTTTGCATGATATATAAATGTGTACATGGAATCTTTCCATTCCCCACTGCATTTTGACTTCTTGGATGAGCATTCAGTTCCTATAGGTTCATGATGCCATCAGACGCAGGAAGAAACAAAATGGGACCAGGAACCATGCATTGTCAGAACATACGTTGTATGGGATTGGAGTCTATGAGTATGGGCTATATTTTTTATTTTTTTTGCAGAATGTAGGGGTATCTATAGAAATGCGAGTAAGTCTTCAGACAACCCCTTCAAATCCTCATCCCCAGTGACCTCTCCTTTGGACTGTATAAGTAAGTACAATGCAGGGTACTTGCTAGGCATGTCAGAACACTTGCTGCTGATCTGTAGCTGTGGATAAATACCATGGTTCTCCAGCCTGGGGACATCATTACTACTGAAAAGCCGCTATAAAAACACATAGAAAGCTGAATAGGGGTGCAAGAGAAAAAAAACATAAAATCCCTTTCTGACCTCTGAATAACCCAAGCAAGAGATTAGTCCATTTCCAAGCAAGTATGTTGTCATACTGTTAGGCCAATTGCTAGTATTGACACTTTGCATAAGCACCTTAACCAGGCGCTTACACAGAACTGGCGTGCCATTAACTCACTATTATTTTTATGCCACTGGATTTAAATGAATAAAAGGGAGCCGGGGAGCCGCCGCAAGTTGAAAAGGTCAATACATTTGTGGAACAAGTCATGCACGGTGCTCGACAGATATCACAGATCTATCGAGGCACGAGGATACATACATCTACAGTCTACATGGGAAAAGACACCAGGGGAATTCTGCCTCTACTTACTCCTAAAGACTTAGAAAAGTATCGCCTGATAAAACAAGCTGCGAGTATCATTCAGCCATGTGTATAAATTAGGGATGCTCCGAACAGAGTTCGGTTCGGGTTCGTACGAACCCTCGGTAAGGACTCCCGCTGTCTGCCCGCTCCGTGGAGCGGGCGTATCCAGCGGGAGGACCTCCTGGAAAACTGGGATACAGCCATAGCCATAGGCTGTATCCCAGTTTTCCAGGCGTTCCTCCCGCTGTATCCGCCCGCTCCACGGAGCAGGCAGACAGCGGGAATCTGCTGCCGAGCGTTCGGGTTCATACGAACCCGAACCTCGGCAGGTTCGGACTATCCCTAGTATAAATGTTTCTAAAGACACCTTTGTATATTAGATAAAAATAATCTTCAAGTAAAAACAGCCCAATTTTTAGGTCCTGTTAGGGGATATGGACATTATAGGAGGCAGCTTGGAACCTCCACTATCAGTCTAAGTGGACTTCTGCAGCCCTAGCGGGTCCTGGAAAACATGGATATAACCTATGGCCGTATCCATGTTTTCCAGGCGGCCTTAGGCCTGTATCCAACTTCTGTAGCCACTGGTAATCAAATGCTGCACTATTGGGGTTGGATAAACCATAGCGTGCTCGAGGTTTGCTCATCTCTAGCCAGAACACGTAGAGTGAAGCCCTCAGCTGAGTGCTAGTTCTCCCTGCCATCTCCTTGCTTTTGGCAAGGGTCTCTGCACCCAGACCCCAATTGTTTAAAACTTTTGACATGTCAATTTGTTCTAAAACACTAACACTTTAAAGGTATGAGTGCTGAGGGTCCAACTACAGGAAGCCCACTGATTCAAAAAACGGGGACCTGAGTCCCCCTATTTAATGAAGCAGTGGTTAAACATGCAGCTGGTGCCCTATGGCTCTATCCAAAGTCTATAGGTTTACAGAAGAATAACTAGAAACAAAGCTTAGCCATCTCTGCCAGTCCCTTAGAACTGAGTGGCAGAGTGCCCTTTCGACCACTGTGTTACAAAAATGATGGGCTCTGACACATTTTCTTATGATTGGTGGGTGTCCGAATGATCACCCTCCCCATCAATTATACATTTATCTCCAACCCCTTTAATGCCCATTAATCTGTATGGCCACTATATAATTTTTCATTTGCCCTTAGTGCCCACTGCAAGAAAAGGGTAAGGCTGAGGGGTCAGAAGCTGTAGAAGCTGGACCAGGTAACAAAACAAGCAGTTGTCTGTGTCAAGACAACCTGAGCACCTAAGTCAATCCAGAAACTAAGTTTTGGTTCCTGAGATATAAAGGTTGAACTATTTGACACTTTGTAGTTTTCAGCATAGTGTAGTAGTCAGATGGGTGGGACCTAGATTGCAAAATGGGATCAGGGGTGTGATTACGGAGCTGAGGGGACATAACCACGTTTAGAGGGGGTATGATTATGAAGCTCCTAAACCCACCCCCTTAACCTAGTATTCACACCCTATCTTTCAATGAAGTTCCCACCCATCTGACTATTCAGTATAAAGGGCATATAGTCAACCATATAGTAACCCCCCCCCTATATGTCATGAACTGGGAAGCATAAAACACCATTAGAATTGGAGCACCTGAGGCTACATAAAAAAAGTTAAAAAATTTGGACTCCACTTTAATGTCAGCTTAACCTGATCCTATTAGGATCCTGCATGTTCTTTCACAGCAGATTATACAGGGATCAGATGTAATTGTATACAAATATTCATGTATACATACAGATATACCTAATATAAACGTTCTAGACAAATTACAAAAAAGATTTCTATGGACGTCTATGGGACGAGCGGTTGGCTCTTGGAGACTCAGCCTTTTCTTCTCAGTCTGTCCTGGTTATAACTTCATAATCCTTAAGATCTTGATCCAACCATTGCAACACATCAGTGATGTCCCAGAATGACTTCCTCCCAGGCTAGTAGGTGATTTCTGGAGTTCCCACTGACAGCCACTGACTTCTCTGCTTAGATACTTTGATCATTGATGCAAACCCCTTCTTTTTCCCTGGTATTTAGGATTTGGAGCCCCTGCCGTGAACTGTGTATAAGGGATAATGGACAATCCCGGTTTCACT
This sequence comes from Dendropsophus ebraccatus, assembly GCF_027789765.1. Taxonomy (NCBI): domain Eukaryota; kingdom Metazoa; phylum Chordata; class Amphibia; order Anura; family Hylidae; genus Dendropsophus; species Dendropsophus ebraccatus. The sequence goes on from NC_091461.1 coordinate 31,530,893, forward strand.
CTAAAATGTTTGCGGCTCACAAAATGAAGTCTTCAAGGATCATGACCTGAATACGTGGCGACAATACAACCGCATGAGCCCTGCTTTATTAAACTGGAACATGTTCTATGGGCAACAAATCTCTGATGCTCAAGTTTCATGCATTCGGATTAAAAACTAAGTCAATAAGATTCTCAGAGCTAAGATCGCACCGTAGGAATCCAGACTACAACTTCACCATGGACGGAGCTAATCGCCCTGATAGACACATCTACATTCTTGTTTGATGGCTATCAGGCATGGCTAACCTCAGATTACTACACGGGCGCTTATTAGAGAAGGGCATTATTTTCAACAATGATCTCGGCTGTGAAGGCGAATAAAGTCGTCCCCATGACAACTCTAACAAGTTGAAAGTCTCTTTTAGTTTACTGCACACAGATTCTTTTACACTATAATAGGGTCTTATACACTTACGGCCCATTCACACAGAGAAATATCATGCTGCGGAACCTGAACACTGAAATTTGCCCCCATGATTTTCAATGGGTATAAGCTATGGCACTGATTTTGCTAGTGGGAATTAGGAAATCCACACGCAGGTACGGTAGATAGGATGTGCTGCATTGTATACGGCTAATCCATGTCCAATACCATGGTGAAATCCGTGGCATCCAAAATAAAAGTGTCACTGACCAAGACAGGACAGCGCCGGTCAGTGATTGGCTGTGAGGGCTGTCACTGCGGACATGGGAGTGGTGGCAGCAGTCAGCAGGGGATCCAGAAACATGGCAGGAGGACATCAGGGTTGCATGGAGAGGTAAACATAAAACATTTTCTACATACTGTCTCTGAAGTACCCCTTAAATCCTCTGTTGGCCGTGCATCACCTATTACACAAAGCAATGTGCTGCCGGTGGTCAATGATTTTTAAATTTGTTGGAAGACAACAGTTATCCAACAGGCGAACGATTGAATTTTTCTCCCAGTGACGTGGCGATTGGCCAGAAGGGTTTTTGTCTTCCTTTGGATAAACACAGTAGGGTTAGAGATTGAACTTGACAGACTTATAATCATTTAGCAAGGGCTGCACAAACATTGTTAGCGATGTCTGTGCAGCCCTCGCCCTAAACACCTTAAAGGAGAAGTCCAGTGGAAATATTTATTAAAGTATTGTATTGCCCCCCAAAAAGTTATACAAATCACCAATATTCATTAATTACGGAAATGCTTATTAATTATTAATTAATTATTAATTACGGAAATATACACTTATTACGGGAAATGCTTATAAAGTGCTTTTTTCCCTGCACTTACTACTGCATCAAGGCTTCACTTCCTGGATAACATGGTGATGTCACTTCCTGGATAACATGGTGATGTCACTTCCTGGATAAAATGGTGATGTCACGACCCGACTCCCAGAGCTGTGCGGGCTGTGGCTGCTGGAGAGGATGATGGCAGAGGGATGCTCAGTGTCCCTCCAGTGCCCTGTGTCCCCCTGCCATCATCCTCTCCAGCAGCCACAGCCCGCACAGCTCTGTGAGCCGGGTCGTGACATCACCATTTTATCCAGGAAGTGACATCACCATGTTATCCAGGAAGTGAAGCCTTGATGCAGTAGTAAGTGCAGGGAAAAAAAGCACTTTATAAGCATTCCCTGTAATAAGTGTATGTTGGGGATTTGTATAAGTTTTGGGGGGCAATACAATACTTTAATAAAAATTTTCACAAGACTTCTCCTTTAACTATGTAACATGGCAGATAGTCGCCCCATGAAATAGAGCCCTTACGCTGCCCCAGTACATATTAGATGGTCCACCACTCTGGAAATAATCTGAAGGTTTAGTCACCTTTAACCTAATGGGTAAAATCAAGCATAAAAAAATACTTCAATTTTTTTCTTGCGTAATTATACTTTCAGACTAGATGGAGGAGCTTTACGAGAAAATGAAATGCAAAAAATGATCGGTCCAGAGCCTCTGTTCTTGTACAAAGCAAATTTATCATCAATCATTAGTAATACGATTCGTCCCTGCAGTCCGAACTGATCACAGGGCTTTTCCAAGTTGACATTTACATTGATTGGTTTGTACACGGCTTCCTTCATCTCGCAGACCTATTTCTGCATATTTCTTTAGCCACAGCCTAATATCATCCAGCTAGAGCTGTTTGTGTCTGAATATAACATGACTTAAAGGCTCAGCAATGTATATGGCAGTGCCATGGTACAGTGTAATGAGGGTGACCTGAAATTAGATCAACTTTCCCGATATCCCTAATAAAATCCATCAGAAAATGTTAGGACTGGTTGAAATTACCATGCCCCATCCTTCTTTTCTCTGATGTGTGCTATTCAGAGACTGTTTGGCTGTTGCCAAATACATAAATCTTATCAGCCGATCGTGCTACAGCCATTAGGTTCTGCCGTCTTTAATCTAATGTGTATGGCCATCTTTGTTCACACATCTAGCAGAAACATAGGTCCTTTTGGAACTTTCATAGGATTTACTGCTTATTCAATGTTTGGACTTGCCCACTTGAATGTACTGTGAGAGAATAGTGGACGTCCATTATAAGAGAGCCATAAGGTGGAGCAGACAAAATAAAAAAAATTATTTTGGAGTCAATATTTTGCCATTAAGGTCTTAATGAGATGGTTCACAAATAACCATTTAGACCGTATTAATAGTAAGTAGAATATCCTAAGTGGATGTGCACCTACATGTTCATACAAATGAAGAGAAGAGTAAGGGTTCTATTAGACGGGCCGAACAATAATATAAATGAGTGCCGATCTACTAGTGCCTATTACACAGCTCTACATTCATTTAGCAAGGGCTGTACAAACATTGTTAGCAATGTCTGTGCAGCCTTGCCCTAAACACCTTAAAGGAGAAGTCCGGCGAAAATTTTTATTAAAGTATTGTATTGCCCCCCAAAAGTTATACAAATCACCAATATAGACTTATTACGGAAATGCTTTTAAAGTGCTTTTTCCCTGCACTTACTACTGCATCAAGGCTTCACTTCCTCTATAAAATGGTGATGTCACGACCCGACTCCCAGAGCTGTGCAGTAGTAAGTGCGGGGAAAAAAGCACATTATGTGCATTTCCTGTAATAAGTGTATATTGGTGATTTGTATAACTTTTGGGGGCAATACAATACTTTAATAAAAAATTTTGCCGGACTCTACTTTAATGCCATCTTTTCCCAAAAGTATCACCAAGATTGATAATAATTCAGTGAATTAGACATGTGAATACTAACCTGACTCACTATTCTCATCTGTATGTACACTGTGCGTGGCCAATGTTGGTGAGCAGCAGTGTGATGATATTAAGGTAAGTCTCAGTTGACCATCAAGTTGTCGACTTCTCCCATTAATCATAACTCAGGAGGAACAGAGACTTTTTTGACACTTTGTTGATGGATATGAACCCAGAAGTCAAATATTGGTATAACAGATAGAGAAGAAAATTTAAAGCAAGATAAAAATGAAAAATAGACGAAGGACATAGCCAGTACCTTTACTTACAAAAACCTTTCTGTATCTGCCCCCATAGTTACACTGTGTTTACAAGGAAGTCTCGAAAATACTTTGTTCTGTTGGAGAGATGTGTGAGGAAAATACCCTACCTGCTGAGATGGGAATTCACACCCAGCACCGATCACTGACGGCTCTGCGGACCAAGAAGTTAACTGGTTCCAGGCTTCCGTTACCTAGGTCCTGACCTCTACTGAAAAACACTGAATTGTGTCTGTCAGGAAATACTAGAGCTACAAGCAGGTCTGCATAATAATTACTACTGCAATTCTGAAACCGAGAACCCAATAGAGATCTTGTATGGTGGATATAGAGCATTTTCTGGCAACATAACGCACCTTTTTTGGGAAAAGAACAAGCGTTATCTGCTGTGTTGGGCTGAACCTGAACGTAGAGCATTTGATTACCTGTGGCTGAAGAAGTTGGATACAGCCCCAAGGCTGCCTGGAAAACAAGAGTACAGCCATAGCCACCCTAGGGGAGTATCTGAATTCTTCAGCCACCGTTAATCAAATGCTCAATGCTACATAATCAAATGGCGAGCGCTTGGGTTCAGGAACCAGAGAGTGCTCGGCCTTTGCTTATCTCAACTAATGATAAATCTGCATGCCATGAATGAAAGCTCTGACCAGGCGACAAACAATGGAACAGATCCATCAGAGTCTTGTGATAACTTTGTCCCCCAAAATTTCAACCCTTACCGACCAACCACGGTCAAGCCTTTCGGAATAAGGCCGCCGAAAATTCCTAATGTTAAGCCAGCTTAGGTTATTTCCAACTTATGCTAGGGTATGCCATCACTTTATGACCATGATAAAGGGGGGCACCATTAGGGTCTTTTCACATGTGTCAAATTTGACACCAGTTCCAAGGAAAAATTAAAGTTATATCTAAAGATGAGCGCAACTTGAGTATCCTTAAGTCTGATCGTTCGACATTTGAATACCCCTTGCTAAAGAAATTGGATGCAGCCCTAGGGAGTCCAGGAAAACAGGATACAGCTCATGGCCTATGGCTGTATAGATGTTTTACAGGACTCCCTAGTGCTGCATCCAACTTTTTTATTAACCGGTATTCAAATGCCGAACAATCGGGCTTGAGTATGCTTGAGTTGCGCTCATCCCTAGTCAAAGTCAATGACTGGGGAGAATAGCAAGTGTGCTATTAACATACCAATCTGAATATAATGTAAAAAGGTTGAGGCTTATACCCGGAAAGCTGTGAGGTTTGAGGTACAGCACGCCTCAATCACAAGAACCTGCAAAGAGTGAATCTGTACAGCACTGTTAAGGTGGGGATAATCTGATAACTTAGGATACTAGCCTCTATATATTTCCCCCACCAAGCTCCTTCTAGCTCTGTCATTAATTCTATCAGTTTACAAGGAACACGTGTTTCATAGTGATTTAATACCGCTCCTCAGCGTGATTATTTATTACTGAGAACACAGTTTTATTGCTCTCCATTGGTGTAACATACGGTGAATATTTAATCAGCTCTACAATATCCATCCCCAGCTAGTTACAAGCGCATTCATAGCGGTGACATGTAATTTACTCTTATAATGTAGGGTTCTCTGCTCTCACTACTGACCCGCATGCATCTGTCAGACTGACCCAATTGCTCCGCAGTTCTATTGTGACTCTAAATATGTGTAATCTGCTGATAGCCAGCACACTGGGTTAGGGTTTGGGATGTTAATAGCTTTTTTTGTACAAAGGAAAACTTTGAAAAATAAAGAAACTTTCCATAGGTTTCCTTTAAAATCACCAACAGACAACAAACAGTATGTAGTCAGATAATGCAGCCATACTTCCACCCATCTTCCCATTAGTCTAGTAGCCTATTGATGTCATTTAGCAAGAAATAGGAACTGACGGAAAAAGAGTATGTAATCTGTTCCATAAATACACATTAGTCTGCACAGGAGCTGGAGACACTACATGGTTGATGATTTATTTACAAATTATCTATTTACAAATTAAAAGTCCCATTCTATCTATCGTCAGATTAAACAGCAGTAATTGAGATTAAGATTATGAATAATTCCTTGCAATGTGGAAAAACTTTGTGATGTGCCTTCTGTGTCATTATACTCCACAATGATGCAAACAACCTCCAACTCCAGACTACACGGATTATGGGGCGCAGGTCCAACTTGAGATCGAGGCACAGTGAGTAATAAAAATATATTTTATTGTGGAGACTCAACGCGTTTCGGAACCGCACCGGTTCCTTTCTCAAGAGTCATGATACTGATAAAACAGAACAGCACTATATATCACAAACCAAGATGACATCAAAAGGGGAGGAGGACTCAGAACCTCCCACTTCAATCAACACAGACACCTGTAACACCAAAAATAAATAAACACCAAAAATAAATAAAAAAAAAAAAAAAAAAAAAAATTTTTTTTTTTTAAAATAAAAAATTTTTTAAAGTTTTTTTTTTTTTTTTTAATACATTTTCTACACATATTATTTTTATTTATATACATATTCGTTTTATATACTCTTCTTATATATTATTGTATTTCAATGCAATGTAGTTTATAGCTATATGCCTTTCTTTATTGGTGTTACAGGTGTCTGTGTTGATTGAAGTGGGAGGTTCTGAGTCCTCCTCCCCTTTTGATGTCATCTTGGTTTGTGATATATAGTGCTGTTCTGTTTTATCAGTATCATGACTCTTGAGAAAGGAACCGGTGCGGTTCCGAAACGCGTTGAGTCTCCACAATAAAATATATTTTTATTACTCACTGTGCCTCGATCTCAAGTTGGACCTGCGCCCCATAATCCGTGTAGTCTGGAGTTGGAGGTTGTTTGCATCATTGTTTCCTGTTGGATATCGGGAGTGGCTGCGGTCCTTGATATATACGCTGCAGAGTGTTGTGCCTCCCTTTGCACAACCACATCAGGTGAGGGTTGCCGTGCACCCCTATCCCTTTTTCACCTTGCCCTTCTGATCCTCGCCATGGAGCGCTGTCGCCCTTTGTTTTTTTTATTATACTCCACAAGCGGAGAACTCAAGGACCTGTATTTGTGTTTAGACAAACCAGTCCATAGAAATTATATGGACATGTATTAACTGATTTAATGGGGTATTCCCATCTCAACTAACATACTTAAACTTATATTTTTGCAGATACATTGCCTACCATTGTTGATGGCTCATTGTCTAGGTCTACTGACCACCACTCTGCTCTAAAAGCAGTGGCCTGGCTAGTGTATACAGTATATAGCTATAATGTAGATGTATAGAGATATAGGGGGAGATTTATCAAACATTGTGTAAAGTGAAACTGGCTCAGTTGCCCCTAGCAACCAATTAGATTCCACCTTTCATTTTCCAAAGAGTCTGTGAGGAATGAAAAGTGGAATCTGATTGGTTGCTAGGGGCAACTGAGCCTGTTTCACTTTACACCATGTTTGATAAATTTCCCCCATAGTGCATATATACTGTATAATTTATATAAATAAGTATACTATAGCTAAATATAGACCAGCCAGACTGCTTTTAGAGCAGAGTGATGGTCAGTAACCTAGACAACGAGTTGTCAACAATGGAGAGAACAGAGCAGAAAATCTAGAGGAGACACTTTTGCTGAATGACTGTACTTGTAAAAGTATTTCATTTCATGAGCCCTACAAGGTTAACTATAGTATACTAGCTGAGATGGGAATATGCTGTTGTGACCTCACAAGTACATGTCAGTCGGGTATGCTGTTATGACCTGACAAGTAGATTTCAGTCAGGTATGTTGTTGTGACCTCACAAGTAGATGTCAGTCGGGTATGCTGCTGTAACCTCACAAGTAGATGTCAGTCGGGTATGCTGCTGTGACCTCACAAGTACATGTCGGTCAGGTATGCTGCTGTGACCTCACAAGTAGATGTCAGTCGGGTATGCTGCTGTGACCTCACAAGTAGATGTCAGTTGGGAACGCTGCTGTGACCTCACAAGTAGATGCTAGTCGGGTATGCTGTTGTGACCTCACAAGTAGATGTCAGTCGGGTATGCTGCTGTGACCTCACAAGTAGATGTCAGTCGGGTATGCTGTTAAGACCTGACAAGTAGATGTCAGTCGGGTATGCTGCTGTGACCTCACAAGTAGATGTCAGTCGGGTATGCTGCTGTGACCTCACAAATAGATGTCGGTCGGGTATGCTGTTGTGACCTCACAAGTAGATGTCAGTCGGGTATGCTGTTAAGACCTGACAAGTAGATGTCAGTCGGGTATGCTGTTGTGACCTGACAAGTAGATGTCAGTCGGGTATGCTGTTGTGACCTCACAAGTACATGTCAGTCGGGTATGCTGCTGTGACCTCACAAGTAGATGTCAGTCGGGTATGCTGCTGTGACCTCACAAGTAGATGTCAGTCGGGTATGCTGCTGTAACCTCACAGGTAGATGTCAGTCGGGTATGCTGCTGTAACCTCACAAGTAGATGTCAGTTGGGTATGCTGCTGTGACCTCACAAGTACATGTCAGTCAGGTATGCTGCTGTAACCTCACAAGTAGATGTCAGTCGGGTATGCTGTTGTAACCTCACAGGTAGATGTCAGTCGGGTATGCTGCTGTAACCTCACAAGTAGATGTCAGTTGGGTATGCTGCTGTGACCTCACAAGTACATGTCAGTCAGGTATGCTGCTGTGACCTCACAAGTAGATGTCAGTCGGGAACGCTGCTGTGACCTCACAAGTAGATGCTAGTCGGGTATGCTGTTGTGACCTCACAAGTAGATGTCAGTCGGGTATGCTGTTAAGACCTGACAAGTAGATGTCAGTCGGGTATGCTGCTGTGACCTCACAAGTAGATGTCAGTCGGGTATGCTGCTGTAACCTCACAGGTAGATGTCAGTCGGGTATGCTGCTGTAACCTCACAAGTAGATGTCAGTTGGGTATGCTGCTGTGACCTCACAAGTACATGTCAGTCAGGTATGCTGCTGTGACCTCACAAGTAGATGTCAGTCGGGTATGCTGTTGTGACCTCACAAGTAGATGTCAGTCGGGTATGCTGTTGTGACCTGACAAGTAGATGTCAGTCGGGTATGCTGTTGTGACCTGACAAGTAGATGTCAGTCGGGTATGCTGTTGTGACCTGACAAGTAGATGTCAGTCGGGTATGCTGTTGTGACCTCACAAGTAGATGTCAGTCGGGTATGCTGCTGTGACCTCACAAGTAGATGTCAGTCGGGTATGCTGCTGTAACCTCACAGGTAGATGTCAGTCGGGTATGCTGCTGTAACCTCACAAGTAGATGTCAGTTGGGTATGCTGCTGTGACCTCACAAGTACATGTCAGTCAGGTATGCTGCTGTGACCTCACAAGTAGATGTCAGTCGGGTATGCTGTTGTGACCTGACAAGTAGATGTCAGTCGGGTATGCTGTTGTGACCTGACAAGTAGATGTCAGTCGGGTATGCTGTTGTGACCTGACAAGTAGATGTCAGTCGGGTATGCTGTTGTGACCTGACAAGTAGATGTCAGTCGGGTATGCTGTTGTGACCTCACAAGTAGATGTCAGTCGGGTATGCTGTTGTGACCTCACAAGTAGATGTCAGTCGGGTATGCTGTTGTGACCTCACAAGTAGATGTCAGTCGGGTATACTGAGGTTTCGGTGAGAAAAGTGAGTTTCAGTCTGAGGTGGTCCTGTGACCTCACAAGTGGGTTTTGGTCAGGTATGGTGCTGTGTTGTCACAAAGAAGTTACAGTCAGGTATGGCGCTGTGAAATCACTAGTAAGTGTCAGTCAGGTAAGCTGACTGGGGTTTAGATACGCTGCAGTGACATCAGTGACATCATGGCTATATGGTGCTGGGTGCTACTGTGGTGCCTACCACCTGAATGTATGCAAAAAGGAGACTGGCATAGGTCAGGCTCATTATATAGGATATGGACACATTCGCCATATACATCAGGAGCCTTTCCAGGCATACACGGCAAACATCAGATATGAACATATTAACAAGCTCTTTTTATTTTATAGAATCCCATCCTAAAAAACAAATCCAGTCGCATCATTGCCAAATGTTGCCTTATCTTTCAAATGAATGACGCATGGAGAAACCTTCCAAGGTACCTGCAATAAGACCCTTATGGGATGTCATGTGACAATATTTCTTAAAAAGAAAAAAGGAAAACAAGATCGTCTTCCAGAAAAGGTATCTGAATCATTGAAAAATGTCCAGATGTTACAAACCTGCCCCGAAGAGATGATGGTGCCAAGCCACGACCAGACAGGACGCCTTGAAGTTGAGTGCTCCCTACTTGTGAAGTGACAACTGCTGGACAAGTCTCGAACATTATACTCTTCATATCAAAGAAACTGTTACATGTTCCAATCCCTTCAAACTCCACATGTCAAGAAACTGTCCAGCAGGAAATCATTAAGCTGTCTGCTCCACGGGGAAATCTGATCTCCGCTGTCAACTTTTCATGTAGAATAAACAAAGGAAGAGATTTTACTTTAAGGATTTACACCTATACCTTACCCTTCAACACAGTAGCTGCGCAATGTGGTGGTTTTCCATATGGCTAACGCTGCCTATATGTAAGTTACCCCATTGCTTATACGGAAATCTAATTTTCCAGTCTAGCCTTATACATTAGAGGGGTTCTGTGCTGTTAGGGTACTGTACGTATACAAGATAGACTGTTCCATCTGAAACAGCCATAGTGGACTCCATCAGAAACAGCCATAGTGGACTCCATCAGAAACAGCCATAGTGGACTCCATCAGAAACAGCCATAGTGGACTCTCCCTAGAGTTCTACTGTGGATCTGGCTGTGGAGTAATCTCTGTTGAGGCTACCCAATGTGGGTTCTGCATCAAAAAGGAAAAGTCACCTCTTTTCTTCCATGGAACAGATCTGAGTGAGAAGCGAGCCACGCTGTAGTCCATACCAATGCGCCTGTAAGGCAGACTCAAATGCGGAATCCCCTGAGAGTTTCAGTCAATTTAGCTGCTGTGACATCTCAAGTTGGTTGCAGCCCAGTCAGATGAGTTGCTGCGCTGTGACCTTGCAAGTGGTTTACAGTCAGGTAGCCTGTTGTGACATCACAGGTAGTGTTGAGCGGATCTGTCAGACTTTTCGGGTTCAGCAACGTTATCCAAACTTAACGCTCAGCATTTGATTTCCTGTGACTGCAAAAGTTGGATGCCACCATAGAAAGTACTGGAAAATATGGATATAGCCATAGGCTGGTATCCAGATTTTCCCCGGCAACCCTAGGGCGGCATCCAACTTCTGCAGGCACGGGGAATCAAACTCTGAGCTTTCGGGTTCAGTTAACGTCGCCAAACCCGAACAATTTGACAGGTCCGCTCAACCCTAAGCACAGGTGAGTTTCAGTCAAATGATCTACAGCTACATCACAAGTGGGTTTCAGTCTGCGACAAAGTCAGCTAAGCTGTTGTGATATCACTAGTGGCTGTGTCCTCACAAGTTAGATACCCTGCCATTACAGCATGGGGGTTTTATTCAGGTGTATTTTAGTCACGTAACAAATTTCACTTAGGGCAGTATTACACATGATTTTTCTACGTTTAAACGATAAACGATCTCAAACGACCGTTATGATGAACGATCTTAATCATTCACCCTATTACACAGGGCGATGATCATTACTTACGGTTGTTTTTGTGCTTGCCCTTTCCTGGTTGATAGACCAGGGAGCAACCGAATGACGGGTTATTACTCCGAACAATGTTTGAACGTATTGTGAATGATGAAAATAGGTCCAGATTCTATCAAACGATGAGCGATTTCTCGTTGGTCGTTTAATCGTTTCCTGCTATTACACAAAACTATTATTGTTCAAATCTGAACAATCTAACAATTATTTTTATTTTTTTCATGTGTGGCAATAAGTCTTTGAGGACTGCAATTCTATAAAAAGACAGTTTTTGGCTCGATTTACCTTCATTCCAGCTCCACTGCCAAAGCCGGCACACTTGGGGTGTATGAGTAACTGCGGAGCGGCACATACTACGAGGACAGTAAACATGTGGGGCAGAATCACACCTATTAAGTCAGTCAGGAACAGGGAAGAAAAAAAATTCCAAAGGCTACTACAATTTCTTGGTCTCTCCAAGAAGGTGAGAAGAGCGAGCACTAATTGGGAAGGGAATCCAAGTGGAGCGGTGAGCGGCACACATTCTTCGGAGCTCAATCCATCTCCTGAGATCAATTACAACTTCTCAAATGTGTTAAGGTTGGTCCATTGACCTTAACACCAGAAGATGTGAAAGGCTCCCCAGAACAAATACTCATTTTCCGAGTGCAGCAGCTGGAAGCTCGGAATGGTGGGGATTACTTCCAAATGTAGAGATTAGAGCAAAAGAAAACTCTCGGATAGTCTGGGCTCTGATAAATAAAAAAAAAAAAAAAAAAAAAAAAAAGGATTTCCTCGCTCAGCTCCTCAGATACGCTGAAAAGTCACTTTCAAAAGGGAATATATTCAGATGATTTATTTAGGGAAACAAAGTGGTCGGGTGGAATTTCAGAATTCGATGCAGCAATATACAATTTCTGGAGGTGACGAGACATTATACAGAGAGATCATATGGCTTTCCTGGCAATTCCATCCTGCCGCTGATAACCTGCTGGAATGGCACAAAGGATTATGTTCTAGTAGCCCGGTCATTTCCTTACCAAACATTCTTCTTCGTCTATTTTATATATCTCTGAACTAAAGAGGCGTTTATCTAGGATCCATCTATCTTTCCATCTACTTTATACACTTCAGAAGTAACCAGGCGTTTATCTATGATCTCACATCTATCCATTTATCTGATAGCCCTATTTCACGTAACGATTATCGTTCATAGACTCGCTCCAACGGCCGCTCGTTAACGAGCACTTAACGATTTTTTTAAGCGAACAATAACACATAATACGTGTGGGAACGTGAACGATATCTGTAGTGTAACGATTTTTTTTTGCGGTCGTTAAATTGTTACATGGTCGTTTAAAACTTGGGGAAATGTAGGTAGACATTTCAAGAACGACTGAAAGATTTTTTTATTCAACGAAAAGATTAGCAAATTATTGTTGAAAGACCAACGATTTTTTTTCGACATGTTGAAAAAAAATAGTGAACGACTCAACGGCGATTTCGCTGTTGTCGTTCGCTCGTTTACAGCTATTCCACAGAACGAATATCGTTAACGAGCGGTCGTTTGAACGATTTTATGAACGATAATCGTTCGAAAAAGTTCCGTGGAATAGGACCTTGAGTTAGACGAAATAACTAGAACCCCCTTATTTTTATATAGTCAAGTTGAACATTTCCTGACCCATTTGCAATCACCTTTAAGAACTCCTTTTTTTCAGTCTGTGCTGTTATAGAAATCTGTTTGTTTTAGGGGTATGATAGGTCAGACCTAGGAGCCATATTAGACGGCCCAACATATGGGGTAAGCGAGCCCCGATCTGCTAGATCTATTACATGGCTGCATGGACATAGTTAGCGATGTCTGTGCAGCCCTTGCTTTGAAGAGGTACTCTGGTGTTGGTATATAGAAAATAATTAAGGTGTTATATTTACCTCTCCTGGTGTCTTCTTACCGTGTCTCGGAGCCATTACTGACCCCTCCACAGATGAACCCGTTTCTGCAGTGACAGCCTGCCCAGACAAACACTAGGTGCGACGCTGTCTCATCTCCATCAGTGCTTGTCTAAGCAGGCTGTCACTGGAGAGACAGCAGGTTTGTCTGTGGCAGTGACGGCGATCAGGAGGGCTCCAGAAAAACCCAAAGAGGTAAGCGTAACCGTTTTATTTTCTATATATTGACCTTGGAGTACCCCTTTAATTAGCCATCAGCCATGCATCAGCTAGTACATGGAGTAATGCACAACTGATGATTTTAAACAACAATGAGCCGACAACAATGAGCCGATAAGTGAACGATTTACTCTTTGGCTTTTCATTATTAAAGGGAATGATGTCTGCCCGATTCAACCTGCTCCATGTAATAGGGCCCTAACAGGGTTCTAAAGGAGAATGATCGTTGGGGCACACCTAACAGGAGGATTCTGTGACCTGAGCTGCTAAGTTGATGGATATATTAAGCTCTACTGTTCTCTCATCTCAATATGGACAGACAAGCACAACATTTGCAGACAGAAGCTTGATGTGAGGTATGGACCAGGACTTTGTCTGATTGTAGCCAAGAAACACACAGAAACTGCTACTCTATTACCGATACTGGTGTCCTTAAAAGCTTGCATTAATCTCTGCAGTGATTTAAGGGGCCGTCGTTGTGTTTTATGGTGATATGTTGACAAAGTTCTCTTCTGTGCTGTTAAATCGGGCTTTGACTTCTGACCACAGCTACTTCTGTCTGCAGGTGTTTTGGCAGTCCTCACCACATCCATCAACGATATAAGCTGTGTGACTGAGAAAAAGGGGATAATAGCGGTGATGGTGGGTGTGTCAGGAACAGTTTAGCTTGATTATATAAAGACATGGGTGTTCTAGTTATTTTGTCCAGAAGAAGTTTGAAGAAGTAGAGAGGAGGATGTCAAGAGAGTCCCAACCCAGGGTAAAAGTGTGCTCTGCCGAAACTTTAGAAGGAGAATAAGTAGAATACTTGAGAGTAGAGAGAATACTTGTGCCCGTGTTTTTACTCTTTTGTCTTTACACCACCTATTGCCCACCAGTGTCGGGTGACCCGTCCTAGAGGCTGACAAAAGCCCCAGACCTTGTTACCTGGGATGAGCAGAGTGGTAAGAGTTCTCAGATGACACCCACGCTGCGAGAGAGTACATAGGCTTCTAGCAACTTTGCTCTATCCGGATCAGTTCCTCTTTCATCAGGATACTGTCCTGCACTTTTAGACTGGTTCTCGGCATGGGTTGGGATGATCCCTGACTTGCCCTCTCTAAGTGTGAGTACAGTACTGAATAGTGTGTGGAAGTGCTGCAGTCAAGAAAAGAGTGCTTATATATCTCATGTGCGTCCATTCACTACAGAGCCTGACCCAAAAACTCCATAGGAGACCACACAGAGGTATGATAAGACATGATAACAGAGTTGGTGAAGTAACCCTGCAAGGCAAAGTATTGCCAATACTATTCCTCATATTACATTATGACTGGCTGGTAGGTTTTGGAATAACATTAGGCATGGCATAAGGCATTGCTTTCACAGCCTATAAAAAAATGGAATTCCAAAACTAAAAAACACTTTATGGAGACCACGTTACCAGTATGGACATGAGGCGTGTTGTTGAGATAACTGGCTTCTATTAAGTAGCTGGTGATTGGCAGGGAGATCAAACTGTTTCATTTACAGGTCAAGTATTCTTTAGAAAATGAAGGGCAATCCTATCCTGCTGATGTGAGGTTGAGCTGTGCTGTCTGCTCCAGTCCCACACCTCCTGCTCTGCAGCCGGGATGTTCAGACGCTCATTGGCATTAGACTCTACCTGTCATCAGCTCCTCTGAGCCAGGACACATCAGGGGCCTGACCTGGGGCCACTGTCCGGGTGGGCAGGTAAACCCTCAGCTACTGGACCAACTTCCTTATCTTTCATATGCTAGAACCATGCAAGAGTATCATATTTTAGCCAAAAAAACAGAAGCCTGACCTTTCCAAGGAATTCCACAAAAGGAAAAGGCTCAGTTACTTTCCAACAAACACTCGAAGAAAAAGCTGTCATTCAGCGTATTACTCGGAGAGCGTCACGCGAAAACAAACAGAGAGCGGCTGTGCAGTGGAATAGCAGAATGATATGGAGATCTTATCAATGTAATGTCCACAGCGATGATCCTAACAACAACACGACATTCCATTTCTACGGCCGACAGACATTTCTATACAGGGAGACTTTGGGAACATTCCACAGCGGAAATTCAGAATTCTACTTGTCTCCTGGTAGCGGGAGCAGTGCATTGTGGGAGTTTAGAGAGCCATTATTAGGATACATTATATGATTTTCCAACATCATTTCTGTATGAGGTGCTTATGGTTTTTAAGCTCTCGCAGGGTGGGTCAGCAACTGGCTGAGCAGGCTGTCAGTGAGCGGGGGAAATCTGCTGCGATAAGGTACATGTGAATGGACCCTTAGGCGGCATTCACACGTTCCATGGGTTTAGCTGTCGGTATAAGGTGTATGAATCTCTCCTGACTGTCCAACAGATGATGGAAAATCACTGTCCAGCCTCTTTGTTCTGGGAGAGATAAGCCGCAGCCAGAGCTCTCTGGTAGGGGCCAGATGGGAGAGAGAACTGATCGTTCTGCCATTAGTTATTGAGAGACTTCTGGGGAAGTAAGAATGGACTACAGTATACTGTCAGCTGCCAGAGGGGTAAGGGCACCAATTCTTTTCACAGCAGATTAGCACCAACGGGAGAAAATAAAATTATGAAAACTTTTTTTTCTTGAAGAAACACTGCAAATGACTTTCAAATGTGAGATTTGACAACCCTCTAAAACCTCAGTGGTATACATTAATGTCCTAGTACTGGTATAGCGATAACATACTGTATATGGCAATGATGTATGCACTTAGATTAGATGTAAGACAACTATATGTTTCTGGACTGTGCAAGCCAATTGGAGTATCCACCGAAACTGCACACGAACATAGGAACTTACAAATTCCAAAACTAACATATATATTAGGGTAGGTCTAATGGTAAAAGAACAATACAAAAAAAGAGAAAAAAAAAATCTTGAATGGAAAGAGTAAGACCATAACAGAAACTGGGCTAAAATATAATTTATGAGTGGCCTTCCTACCAGACAACCCATGGAATTAGAGATTGAGGAACATTCAGGTATGTACATACAGGACAGATGTCATGTCAGATCTTAAGCTCTAGTGTTACTTGTCCATTATTCCTCATTCACGATCCACTTTGGGAACTGTAACCTTTCTGCAAGGTTTTCCGCTACACAGAGGTTCTTGTTTTGGGCTACAAGCTCAGGGGAGAAGAATAATTCCACTAACCCTGACACAAGACCCGCTGAAGCCCAGGGGGCTCCTAATGATGTAACTTAAGTGTTTGCAAAACCATGTTTTCTTCTGAGATGTGGTATCAATTTCACCCACCAGAAGAAGGATCGGCGATAACCGCTATTCACTGAAGAATATTACCAATATCATCCATACCTACATATCGATGTACTTCTTACAGTCTTTTTTCTGGCTTTAACATCATACATTATTTCATTACACTTACAGGCTGGGTTCACACTACGTATATTTCAGTCAGTATTGTGGTCCTCATATTGCAACCAAAACCAGGAGTGGATTAAAAACACAGAAAGGATCTGTTCATACAATGTTGTAATTGAGTGGATGGCCGCCATTTAATGGCAAATATTTGCTGTTATTTTAAAACAACGGCTGTTATATTGAAATAATGGCCGTTATTTACTGTTATATGGCGGACATCCACTCAATTTCACCATTGTGTGAACAGATCCTTTCTGTGTTTTTAATCCACTCCTGGTTTTGGTTGCAATATGAGGACCACAATACTGACTGAAATATATGTAGTGTGAAGCCAGCCACAAACTGTATGCTTTAGAAACATAATAATAATGGACAATCAGCTCTCTATATTCATTGTTGTAAGTTATGGAAAAAACAATAAATAAAACAAAAATATATTTAAAAAAATTACACACACACACATATATATATATATATATATATATATATATATATATAATATATATATATATATATATATATATATCTATATATATATAAATTTATTTATATACTGTACATTGTAAAGCAAAAACTCCAGTAAATGATTTCACGACCATATATCATCTTTCTATACCAAGCTGCTCTCTTAACGGAACATTTGGAGGGATTTAGCACGCAAAAAATACAAGATCCGTGGTATCAAGAACTGTATAGAGCAGCAGCAAATCCCCACAGAAAACCCCTCCTGCTCTAACAGTTCCTGACATGGATAGAGGTGGCAGCAGAGAGTAATATGTCAGACTGGAAAGAATACACCATTTCCTGAAGAGCACACAGCAGATGATAAGTACTGAAAGACCTGAGATTTATTCAAAAGAAATAAATTTACAAATATGAACTTTCTGAAACCAGTTAATAAAAAAAAAATCTGCAGAATTTCCCTTTAAGTGAAAGAAACCCATCTAAATAACCTAACACGCAATTATAGTCACTAAACCCATATGTGTAACATTTCTGTCTGATCAGTATATGACACTAGTATTTCCCTCAGTAAGTGGTGTACAATGCAGCAGCTCCACCAGCCTCGCCCACACAGGAACTCCCAGCAATATAGAAGGCACCAATGAGAAGCCGAGTTACTTGCAGCCAGTCAGTTGTCTGAACACAGCCCGATCTGTCTAGGAGTATGCAGCTGTGGAAACTTCCTCAGGGTGGTTATCATCCACCACAACAATAAGCGGCCAGCAATTACCTTATTACTCCGAAGGTTACATTGAAGTATGACTGACAGGAATAAGCACTTGCCATTTCTGATCAGAAAAGGTATTTATAGGTTATCAGAGTCGAACACTTTCATCTTGCTGAACGGCTAAAAGCAGCTTTTACAAGCCCTTTAACAGATAGACCTAATTCACTCACTTATACCTAGATAACACTGCTGCAGTTCACTGTTACTGTCATTTGCTATAATAATGAGGGGCACATGAGCCAAGTGGGTCCATTCTAGACAAGACTATGCAATCCATGTAAGTAATGTCTGATACAAGTATAGGTGGAGACATATGTGGTGGCTGGGATATCTGAGCAAAAAACTCGTCATCATGTGGTTTCTCAAATTAATTGTCAACGTCCATATGGTTTTGCAGGTTAAACAGAAATGTAGATACTGACAATCGGTAGGACACCTACGCCAATTCTGTGTCATAAGTGCATGTCGGTGCGGGTTTCGGCTGCACCCTGGCCGTGTTGTGACTACTACATGTGCCTCCACCTTGTGAATGATTTTTAAATTAAGTCAGATAGGATATGTTCTCTTTGTATGCATAAGATTGTTGCCAAACTGGAAACATGTTCATTACACACTGTTGATAGTCACCGGGACTGTAATCCTTAAAGGAGTTTGTGTGAAGATATAAAAAAAAAAAAAAAAAAAAAAAAAAAAGATACTCACCTGCCCTAAATCCCCTGCTGCTTGTGTCACAATGGTCCCCAGTCTGGATGAGAAGTTCCTATTGACACACAGGAGACACTCACTTACAGGCTGTAGTGATGTTTTTCCCTTGGATAACGATTGGCTGAGCAGGTGCTTCCGGTGTTTCGATAGGAAAGTGGAAAACATTATTAAACCAGGAACCACTGGAAAGAGGCAAGGGATCAGGGCAGGCAAGTATAGTTTTTTTTCCTCTCACAATTTTATAGTGTGGGACAACCCTTTTGACAATAGAATAAAGTGTGTTTGAATGCATGGCTTCTGGAAACCTCATTGGAATGTGGAATGTGGAATGTTAGAATGGGGGGGGGGGGGGGGCAGTTCCATAGTTTGCTGTTCTATAGTATGAACAGTGAATGGAGGCTGAATGCTTGATCACCACTCCCCTAGAAGCAGGGGCGGGTTAACTTTACCATAGGGCCTGAGCTGTTGACCAACCTTGGCAGCCCCCACCCCACTGTAACTTTGGCAGCACTAGGGTGGTGTCCATAGTACAGGTTAGATAATGTTATGATGCCCTGATTTGTGCAAAATTGCGGGGGGAAGAAGTAGCATTTTTTTGCAAATCATGGTAGAACTGTAGCCAGGAGATAATACACCACTGAAAGTATAAGTCTTTTTGGGTGGCCATGGGCCCCCCAGGAGCTCAGGGCCCCGGGCTACCACCCAAAAAGGACCTATTATAATCCACTACTGCCTGGAAGAAGGCTTGGGTCCCTCCTTCTACTGACCTATGTAGTTCTTGGTGTTCATACATTTCTCTCCTATCATGTAGATAGGTGACAAATTTGTTTCAGAGGGTAACCTCCTAGGAGAGGCTTAAAGCGACTCTGTACCCACAATCTGACCCCCCCAAACCACTTGTACCGTCAGATAGCTGCTTTTAATCCAAGATCTGTCCTGCAGTCCGTTCGGCAGGTGATGCAGTTATTGTCATAAAAAATGTATTTTAAAATTGCAGCCCCGTGTCCTACGGGCGTATCTGTGCCCTAACTTTGCACCACCCCTCCGTCCCTCCTCCCCAACCTCTTCATCATTAGGAATGCCAATGGAACATTTACTTCTGTTTGAACATTGCACAGGTGTCTTAACGATCCAGCCCATGTTCCGGGCTGCCACAGGTGGGGATTAGGAAGCAATCTGCCTGGAGCATTCCTAATAATGAGGAGGGCGGGGAGGAGGAGGGACGGAGGGGTGGTGCAAAGTTAGGGCACAGATACGCCCGTAGGGCACTAAGCTGCAATTTTAAAAGTAATGTTTTATGACAATAACTGCATCACCTGCCCAACGGACCACAGGACAGATCTTGGATTAAAAGCAGCTATCCGAAGGTACAAGTGGTTTGGGGGGTCAGATTGTGGGTACAGAGTCACTTTAACTGAAGTGAAAGGTCTCTTTGAAGTAACACTGAGTTCCACAAAGTAGATGTAGTTACTTGAGATTGATCTTCTTGCCACTCTGGATTAGTTCTAATGTAAAATTTTAAGTTACAGATGCATGGTTATGAGCAATATACTGTAAGAAATATAGATAAATAAGACGTCTTACTTGTCGGAGGTCAATGAATGCTAACTGCAGTGTATCTTCCTGGAATCCAGGGACAGGGTCAGAACTGGCAAACACTGAAAAAAGCAAATGGTATACTGATTACACTGGTATCTGGTAATATGAAAACATTGGTACAATATTAGATGCCACTTGTACACCCATGACTCAGCTGCACACCAGTTCCAAAGATCTGGCTGAAGGAAACCCCATATAAACCTTCTAGTACAACTGATTCACATAGAACCTGTTAGACTGTATTAATATTACATGACCTTACATTTCTCCCTACAGAAAAATAGTCACAGTGTTAGTTAAACCTTTTCAGCTAAACCTTTTTCACTATGTAGCTGGTCACCCAATATACATAAATGAAGATGTGGGCTGAGTTACAACCACATGATCCAGCTGCAATAATAAAATGAATGGGGGCAGCTGATCTGGGATGAAACAGATGACACTGTAGGAATACTGGTGGTGACTGTGCATTATATGGACAAAAAGTCACCATGATCATAAGGTAATGTCCAATTACAAGTTGACTGAGCACCAGAAAGTTTTTTTTTGTTTGTTTGTTTTTTTAAATGAGAAATGGCTATTAACACAGGACAACCAACACTGTGAAGCAGCTCTACCAAGTCTATTACTGAAAACAGTTCCAAAATATATTATTTCAATTAAGTCAATGACCAACCAATCGTAGCGTGGTTAAGCAAAATCTACTTTGCACTAGCTCTGTGCTCTTGCCAACAGAGGGTTCTGAGTGGAGAGTCCCTTTTAGGCCATATGCCCAATGGGGTATATGGGCAGGGCTTTTCCTGATTGCACGGTTCCCTTTATTACATCCATATGCCCTAACAGTGTATAAAGACAGGAGTCATCCTGGCATGTTGTCTCAGTATTTCAGTCCAATTCTTTCTATGATCATTGTACAAACAGGACATGTATTAGTGCACATAGGGGGATATTTACTGACAAATCTAAAAACACGATTTTGTCAATCTTTTAGGCTACAAAATCGACAGATTTATGTATCATACAGACAAAACACAAAACAAAATGTAAAAATTAGATTGGTTGAAGGGGTAATGGAAGCACTACAGCCTATTCATCAATAACCGGTGCTCAGCAAAATGGGGGTAGACATAGAAGACACTGCGGTGCTTGCTCAACCACCTCACACAGCTGAGTTAGACCCTCATCAATCTAATATCGATGACCTAAGGGAGAAGCCAACAATGTGTACAGCCTGGATAACGCCTATATAAATATACATATTAAATGTATTGTTATTATCATTTTTAGCCATGGGAGCTTTTGGGTGACAGATGACATCCATTAGGGGCAGCCATCCAAGGTAATATTTTGTAATGGGGTAGCCTATTGTCTTCTTCTGGAACTCATCTTATATAGAATGAAGAATATGCTGGCATACCACATAAAATCCAGAGCCTTTTTACTACGGGAAGCAAATACATTTTTGTGAATGAGGCCAAGAGCATGCAACCAGCTATGTCTGTAACAGCAAGTCAAGTCAAGTCTATAGAGCAAAGGTGAGATGACTTAAGGTGGTATTGCTGTAAATCCTTAAAGGTATAAAATCATTGACAATCATTGTAATTGGTATTTACAATATTTCATAAAAAGCACTTTACATGCAAGTCTTTATTACTTCATTTGTTATGAGCCGCTTGTAAAATTCCCATCATTTACTGCAAGAGCCTTAAATCTGTATTCTTAACGTGTCAGTCCCGCACCTTTCTTCTCTCAATTACTTTACATTTTCAAGAGCTTCTCTGCCTTAAGTTCAAAACATGCAACATGCTATGATCATGGAGAGGGCTTACTGACGCCCCGAGGGGAACGATTATAGGACGCTTCTCAATGATACTAATTCTCAAGCTGTCAACATATTTTAAACATCGGCTTTTGTTCTAGCGTCTGCTCCGTGGAAAAATCTACTCCTGGTGAGACAGCCATTAAAAAAAGAAACTTTTAGAGGTGGGAGTGAGCTTAACGTGCACACATCAAGTGTAAGCCCCTAAGCACCGGCCTGGAATGCTATTCTCTACCTCTAAAGTGGTTGTCACCATAGAGATGTCTGGAGAGAGTGACTTTTCATTGGAAGTCTTTAGGGAAAAGAACCTTAAAGGGAAGTTAAACGCTAAGATTACCCAAATTGTAGCATCTGTCAAATATGGAATTGTCCATAACATTCGGGCTGGGTGGTTTAAATTGCACCACATTGTTTCCATATCATTGAGTGTCATAACCATACAATACAGTCATTCGGTAAAAGCCTTGATAATATCTTGACTTCCACCTAGTCCACCTCACGCCTGTCTCTACTGTGGATAAGTCTTTCTCAATGATGCTGTGTTCCATTCATTTGGTGTTTTTGCGGGAAGAACAGCCCGGTGTGACCATCTCCATTACAAAACAAGGAGATCCATAACAAAATTGATCAGTCATCCAAAGCGTTCAATGTTTATAGCATCGGACCACCATCTAATGTTATTGTGGATTCCTAACTCTACCCCAATGACAGATGTCAGGGGAGAGACAGGTCAGGTAAGCTGGATTTTAAGCCAAGAAAGAGAAGGGTCAGACATAATGGTCTTCAACATTCCCAACATGTTTGTTCTGGTGGAAATAAGCTACTGCCAGAGGTGTCAGGCAGCAATTTTCTCCTCTCTCTGCATTCACAATACATGTTGAGTTGAGAATGTACGTGTGTATGGGGATCAGGATAGCTGTTAGCTATCTGAAATGTATGGCTGACTTCATCATATGGCTAGATTAAAGTGTCACTATTATTTTTCGCTGGCGGCAGGATATGCTGTCAAAATTCTGCCACCGCGCTCCATGTGCAGGCTTGAGCTGGTGACGGAATTCTTACAGCAGCGCCATTGTATACAATGCAACCAACGGCACTGCTGGATGAATTCTAGATTTTGACAGCATATCCTGCCGCCAGCGATAGATGACAGTTACACTTTAAAGCAGTCTATTAGGCCTTATTCACACAGACAATTGTATAGCCCATTGCTTTCTATTGAGCTATTCACACGTTTCATTTTGTTCCCCAATCTGCTCCATGAGAAAATAGGACATGTCATATTTTGGACAAGATCACGACACAAATTCCCCATACAGGTCTATGAGATCTGTGTTTTTCAAGGATTTCACAGATCTCACATTTGTTTAAATCCATGCAACCTGTGAAAAACACGGAAGTGATATAATAAGTGTAATTTAATAAGCGTTAAACAGTATGCAAAGTGGATGCAACCACGGATGGTTTTTCATGGATCACGGAGGTAGATAGCGGACTTCATCCATGGACCTTGAAAATAGCTTAATGTGTAAATAAGGCCTTAGTCTTGGGACTCAGCTGGCTATAGACTGGTAAATTTCACCTACCACACAGCTTAAACAGCCACTTCTAGTGGGTGGGATGGTCGGGTTTTAGTTTTGTTCTGTGAAAAACCTTCCAGATTTACATAAGATGTGCGCCATAGTAATGAATTTGTGGGGAAAAAGACAGACACAAACGTCAGCATAACAGCTTAAAACGCACGCATTATAAGTAGATGAGGCCCTATCTGTCCAAGTTTTATCTATACATTACAAATGTTCAAAGTGATTTCCAATGGTGACATGGTAGACGTCCATGTGGTTGAGTAAGGCCAGGATATGCTGTCTGCACATGTGCCATATCTTCAGCTGCAGACTCTATTGTTAGGGTCCTATTACAAGGAGGGATTTTTAACGATTAACGACTAACAAGATTGTTTATCGTTAACCTGAAATCATTCACCATATTACACAGAACGTTAATCTTTAGATACCATTGTGACTACGATCGTTATTGCGATCGTTACTATGATGTGCAGCTGATAGCGATATGTTTTGCTGCAGTACAAAAGATGTGATTGGCTGAGGACTGGACGTTTTCCTGCTCGTCGGCTGATCACTGTTACTTTTACATGAGCCAAATATTGGCTGAAGGAGGGTGTCTAGCAACGCTCCTGGCCGATAATAAAAAGGGCCTTTACAATAAAGTGTTATTCCAAGTTACTTAGATCCTGTGGCCAAAAGAACAGAAACATTGCGGCCTTTAAAGAGACCCCAGAAAAAAGTCAAATGTTGATAGATATGAAGATCGTGAAGGCCAGGGGACAATGGCGAATTCCTTCTTACATGGCCAATCTGGTGTTCTTTGATATATTCAGGTATCTTTAGGCATCCAAATGGAAGTGTGGAGGTTTGCCATCCTGCTGGTAGACTATGTTTGTCAGATCCTCCATACTAGTTGGCTTGGTCAACTTTCTAGGATTATGCATGTGCACGTCTGGACATGTGCACGTCTCGTTCACGGTCTCTTCTAATGGAGGACTCAAAGTCAGTCTCCCCAATATGACGAGGCAAGTGCTATAAAGTTGAGGGTCCGCGAGACAGATTTTGCACTGGGGCCCAACAGCTTCAAGTTATGTCTCTGTTTGCAGAATACGAACAACCATCGGCCAACAGGAACAGGTGCTGCCTACAGGACACTACTGTGTATTGATAGTGCCTTATAACAATCAATGCCCCTTGACTGCTTCCAAGTTTATGAATGAAAAACAAATGGGACGTGCGGCAGCCGCTACCTCTGTACTGCGGAGCTGTCAGATCAGTCCTGGCCGGCAATAATAAACCACTGCAGAGGAGCACAGCAGTAGTAAACAAAGGAACCAAGTTTTACGGGACACCAGAAAGACGAAAGTGCATCCTATCTGCCTTATATCCTTCCCTGGGGAGGGACTAATCAAGTGATCGCTCCTATACAGATGGCCGGGCCTAATTTATTCTTCACATTACAGACCTGCCCTTATGAATGCCATCACAACACATCATATATCACGGCCTCCGGTTTGGAATGTCATATTTCCTCGCCGTGCTGTGACTTATAATGTATACGGCTCTAAAGCATTGCACTTTGCCTCTTTAAAATCATTAGAAATATAGAGATGGGGAGAGAAGGCCATGGCTTCTATATTACAGGCAAGTAAGAAAAAGGACTGAAGAGGCTTTCCTCTTCTAAAGAAGCAATAATCTGAATCTAGATGAGTTCACAATAATAAATACTACTATGGACCCTCAATCCCCCCCACTAGTAGCTAGCCCACGGACCCTTGTCGGTTCACAACAGCTTGGACCTGAGTCGGTCCCTGTGGTCAAGCAATAAAGAAAATAAGAATATAATGGAAGGTATGATTATTGTCATGTCATCAAACTATAGTGCTCACACAATATTGTGCTGTTTAGCTTATAGCAGCCAATAAAAAGTACAGCCAGAGTATGCTGAATTTAAATGTTTTTTGGGGGGCTCTGTACAGTTTGTGGTGGCCATGCTGGTTTAAAGCTCAATTATTGGGCAAATGAGCCTTTGTGAGACTACTCAATTCCAAATATGCCGCCTGTGTATAAGGGCCAGCAATCGACTGACAAACCTCTTTCCACTCTGACACAGTCCTCTCTGCTGCCACCACTGTCCATGTCAGGAACTGTCCAGAGCTGTAGCAAATCCCTACACTAATATGCTCAGGAGGTGCTACACCTAATGTAATTCTACCATGCTGAATGTATGTTACCACAATTTTATATCTATATAATATACCGAATGTTATTACTGTTGTTTCTATATTCTTTGTTAACTTGTTGTACAAACATGTTAACTTTACTGTTGGCACTAACGTCAGTGCTTATAGATTTTCTCTTTTGTAATATGTTCTTAAAAAACCTAATAAAAACATTGAACTAGAAAACCTCTCCTTCTCTGGACAATTCCTGACATGGACAGAGGTGGCAGCAGGGAGCACGGTGTCAGACTGAAAAGAATAGAGCAGGACATACAGTAGCTGATAAGTACTGGAAAACTGTTGGCAGAAAAATCCCCCCTGGTCCATCTAGTCTGCCCTTTTAGTATTTCCCTTCTTATTATCTTAGGGTAGATATATGTTTATCCCACGATTTTACTATCTATTTAATGTATTGGTTCTATTAAAAAAAAAAAAAAAAACTGATGCAAAAAACGATGGTAAAAACAGATGCTGTTGTATGCCATCCGATTTGATGCCTTTTCCATTGACTTACATTAGAAGAAAAAACAGAAACGGTGAAAACCAGTGTCGGACTGAGGTATCTAGGGCCCACCAGAGGAAATGATCCTGGGGGCCCACCAATAAAGAACCGGTGAGAAACAACTTGTCAGTCAGTGTTCTGAGGCTGGGGGCCCACCGGAGGATTCTCCGGTCCTCTGGTTGGCCAGTTCGACACTGGTGAAAACGGATGCTGTCGTATGACATCCTTTTTGATCCATTTTCCAATGATTAAAACGTATCCGTTTTTGTTTTTTGTAGCGTGCACAAAACGTGGTTGACAACATTTTTCTGTAGGGTTAAATGAAATATTCCAAACTGGACAAAGTGAGATGAATAGCAACATTGTGACATGAACCTAGCCTAAGATAATACATGACATTGTGTAACATCTTACTGAAGGCTTCTATAATACCTTGGCTGATTACAGGTATGTGACCACATAGTACACAGGTATGTGACCACACCGCACACTAATATCTACTGCTATAAGGCGTATAATCCCATATTACCTTCTCCTATAACAGTTACCCAAACCAGTTGAGCCGTCATTAGAGCCTGCACATTAGAACGTAGGATGTTGTAGAACGCACCTCCCCTCCCGCGTCTGTAAAACCTAAAAAGCCATTTATCAATACAGTAGGAAGCTACCTGCCATTTGTGAGTTATTTGCACACTCTGAGTGCTAATGGAACTGTCACCATTGTAGCCATTAATCCCAAAATGTCAAAGGAGAAAAGCTGGAGGAGGCCGATGAGAAAGGTTATAAATCACCAGGAACACAGGGATGCACAGAATGTGCCTGACAGACCTTATGAATGAAGTCCAACAATAAAAGCAGCTTTTAGATCCAGCTTTGCTGCTATGTGACAGTCTCGGTGCTGTACAATGAACTGTCATTAGAACAATAGGCCGCTCTTCGTTGCGTTTTGTTAATGCATTGTTGTTGCATTTGTGGACTAATACTGCAGGATAAGGTGCCATATCCACTCTGGTGAAGTCCCCTCGTGGTGCGTACATCAGCAGGGGCCTCGCTATTCTCAACTAACAGCAATTATTGAAACATATTGCCGACTTTGAGAGATGTTATTTGTCTCGGTGCTTCGGAACGGTCCATATGGCCATCTAGAATCAGTCATGTGTCAATTAGCGCTTGGGAAGATAGATTTCCTATGTTTTAATGAAGCAGCAGTATAAAGCCGTCACATGTTGACTAGGAATACACCGCACAAATGTTGACTGCCTGCTAGCTCACATTTATTGGCTGCATCCTATTAAAAGTCTTCATTTTGGCTCACTGTAGAAGTACTTTGTTAGTAGTAAGCACTAAGCTGCTTTTTTCCCTCATTAAAATAGTATGCGAATCTTAAAGTGTCACTGTCGTTTAATTATTCCTTTTTTTTTTTTTTTGCAGAAATCAATAGTACATGTGATTTTAAGAAACGTTGTAATTGAGTTTATTAGCCCAAAAATGCATTTGTATCATGAAAAAGCAGTTTGAAGCTCTCCCCCTATGTTCATGATTTTCTATGAAGAGGGGAGGGTGGAGGGAGATGAGGTACCGAAACAGGGCAACAACGAGTTAATTTACAGCTACATCACCGGGCTATCTCCTCAGAAGTCAGCACTGACCTCTTTGACCTCTAAATACTGGCTTTAACACAGGTCCCGCTGTGTAATCCTTTATTCTATGCTGGCGACTAATCTCCCTCCTCCCCCCTCCCCTCTCCATAGAACAGACAGGGCTCGACTGATGTAAACTAGTCGAGATTTCCTGATGATGAGCAGTGGATGAGAGAGGGGAGGGGGGGATCTGGGGAAAGGCTTTTTGAATGCAGATAATGGCATATTTGCCTAATAAACCCAAGTACAACGTTTCTTAAAATCGCCTGTACTATTGATTTCTGCAAAAAAACAAAACAAAAAAAAAACATGACAGTGACACTTTAAAAGTGGTTGTCTGGTTTTTGTAAAAATGTAAAAAAATAAATAATAAATAAAAAATCTATCCATCTACTAAAATATATAAATAAATATATACATGACTAGGGCATTCACTAATAGAGCGTTGCCCTTTTGTTCAGGATCCTCTACTATCAGACAGGATCACGACAGCTGGAGAGTATCCTTTGGAGGACCAGGCGTTAAATAGACAGTCCATTGTTTTCCATGGCCATCATGTAATGTTTTATTTGCTCTGAGGAGGCACTGCAGGGAGAATAAACACTTGCTGATCAGCTTCTTTAAACTGTGACAGTCTCGGTGCTGTACAATGAACTGTCATTAGAACAATAGGCCGCTCTTCGTTGCGTTTTGTTAATGCATTGTTGTTGCATTTGTGGACTAATACTGCAGGATAAGGTGCCATATCCACTCTGGTGAAGTCCCCTCGTGGTGCGTACATCAGCAGGGGCCTCGCTATTCTCAACTAACAGCAATTATTGAAACATATTGCCGACTTTGAGAGATGTTATTTGTCTCGGTGCTTCGGAACGGTCCATATGGCCATCTAGAATCAGTCATGTGTCAATTAGCGCTTGGGAAGATAGATTTCCTATGTTTTAATGAAGCAGCAGTATAAAGCCGTCACATGTTGACTAGGAATACACCGCAAAGAAGTACTTTGTTAGTAGTAAGCACTAAGCTGCTTTTTTCCCTCATTAAAATAGTATGCGAATCTTAAAGTGTCACTGTCGTTTAATTATTCCTTTTTTTTTTTTTTTTTGCAGAAATCAATAGTACATGTGATTTTAAGAAACGTTGTAATTGAGTTTATTAGCCCAAAAATGCATTTGTATCATGAAAAAGCAGTTTGAAGCTCTCCCCCTATGTTCATGATTTTCTATGAAGAGGGGAGGGTGGAGGGAGATGAGGTACCGAAACAGGGCAACAACGAGTTAATTTACAGCTACATCACCGGGCTATCTCCTCAGAAGTCAGCACTGACCTCTTTGACCTCTAAATACTGGCTTTAACACAGGTCCCGCTGTGTAATCCTTTATTCTATGCTGGCGACTAATCTCCCTCCTCCCCCCTCCCCTCTCCATAGAACAGACAGGGCTCGACTGATGTAAACTAGTCGAGATTTCCTGATGATGAGCAGTGGATGAGAGAGGGGAGGGGGGGATCTGGGGAAAGGCTTTTTGAATGCAGATAATGGCATATTTGCCTAATAAACCCAAGTACAACGTTTCTTAAAATCGCCTGTACTATTGATTTCTGCAAAAAAACAAAACAAAAAAAAAACATGACAGTGACACTTTAAAAGTGGTTGTCTGGTTTTTGTAAAAATGTAAAAAAATAAATAATAAATAAAAAATCTATCCATCTACTAAAATATATAAATAAATATATACATGACTAGGGCATTCACTAATAGAGCGTTGCCCTTTTGTTCAGGATCCTCTACTATCAGACAGGATCACGACAGCTGGAGAGTATCCTTTGGAGGACCAGGCGTTAAATAGACAGTCCATTGTTTTCCATGGCCATCATGTAATGTTTTATTTGCTCTGAGGAGGCACTGCAGGGAGAATAAACACTTGCTGATCAGCTTCTTTAAACTGTCCAGTGCTGATCACTGAGGATTGCTCCTCGCAGTGGGACACTCAGCTTATTCGGGGATAGGTTTGAGGAAAGTTAACAAAAATCACTTTGTCCCCTTTTAAAGTGACTCTGTACCCACAATCTGCCCCCCCCCCCAACCACTTGTACCTTCAGATAGCTGCTTTTAATCCAAGATTTGTCCTGGGGTCCATTCGGCAGGTTATGCAGTTATTGTTTTAAAAAACAACTTTTAAACTTGCAGCTCTGTGCCCAATGGCCAGGGCTTGTAATTTCTGTGCCCTAACTTTGCACCACCCCTCCATCCCTCCTCCCCTACCGTCTTCATCATTAGGAATGCCCCTAAAACATTTTCTCCATGCTGAACATTTGCACAGGTGTCGTAACGATCCAGCCCATGTTCAGTATTTACACAGCTGAGGAATAGGAGACAATCTGCCTGGAGCATCCCTAATGCTGAGGAGGGAGGGGAGGAGGCACAGAGAGGGTGTGCCAGCCTAATGCATACACAATCTAAGCCCCGGCCATTTGGCACAGGGCTGCAGGCTTAAAAGTTGTTCTTTAGGACAATAACTGCATCACCTGCCGAACGGACCCCAGGAGAGATCTTGGATTAAAAGCAGCTATTCTGTGCAGCTGATTCGGATATATAACATGGACAATAACTAGTCCTCTCCATTATGTGCGTGAGCTCAGTAGTTCTGGGTATTTATGAGCACCAGCTCCCTCTGCCCACAGGCATATCTATGTTGTCTATAGGCTGTCAATCAGCATCTGGAGGGTGGAGGGAGTGGTAGAGCACAAAGCCTATTCTCCTGCATATTAGGAGAACGGCTGAACAGAATGATAGAAGTAATATACATTTCTGTTACTAGTTTCAGCTGCCCTCATTTAAGGCAGCATAAACCTAGTAACAGACTTTCTTTAACCTATCAATATTTTTGGAGGTAGGATAAAAACTGCAGTATGAAGAGGAAACTCAAGCAAGAATGAGGAGAACATGGAGACGTTACCCTTGGTCAGATGTAAGCACAGAATTCAACGCTACAAGGCAACCGCGCTAACCACTGTGCTACTATGCTGCCAAATAAATGTTGCCTTACTGGATCTCTCGGCCAACCCATTCCTTGTTTCTTGATGCTGCAGAACCTTGGAAGAGAAGGGTCTAGTCTGACATGGACATCATTCTCCAAAGGTCCCATAGCTAAACTAAAATGTAAACCACATGAGATTTTTTGCAACTAAAAAGCAGTAAGGAAGGAAGGATACCTCTTGTATCTATCTATCTGTATATACACATTTGGTGAATTCTTAAAAAAAAATTCTATACATTTTTCAAATAGTTTTAAATATATTTAATTATGGTCATTAGTCAAGGAGCAAATGTGCTGACGTTAATAGGAAACCATAAAGGAAAAAAAAATCCTAAATATTTGTTGAATGTTGAGTAAATACCTAGTCCACCCACTCCCGGTGGCCTCTAACCCCAATCGTTGACCACAAGAGTCGCCAGTTTGTCTGGAAGCACGTCTGGTGAGGGCACACAACATATTGTATCATGACAGGCCGATGGCACTGTCGGGAAAACTTTGGAGCTTATAGAGGACGATACTCCCTAGGCTGTCCCATATACTATATCTACATTTCCTTAGTGGCACAATTCATTAGTGTGATGCCTGCAGAAAACCTGACCCGTCTACTGTGGATTAGAATGACCGGGGAACGTTCCCTTGGAGAATAGACACAATGACACAGTGTTTCATGTATTGTTAGTACACAACAGATCTGTAGCATGGGCGGCAGCATAAATAATATATCTATGTCACATTCACTGGATCTGAGGTGAGCTCCGGAAATGTTCCCACTAGCTGCAACATCTACCTCAACGCACTAGGGCCAGTTTTATTAGAAAGCTGAGTGAGTACCTAGGAATCTGCATCACTAAAAGAAAAGCCATTTACATACAGGGACAACATGCTAAAGCAAAGCAGATACCCAGTATAACAAAAAAGACTGGGTGAGTGAGCAAAAAAATAGTATGTACCATGCCATTAAGCCAAAATATTAAATATTAAAACCACCTGCTTAGTATTGTGTAGGTTTCCCCTATACAACCAAAATAGCTCAGACTCATCTAGACATGGACTCTATATGGATCGGACTTGTTTTGCCAGCACATTCTACAAATCATGATACGGGGCACTTGAAGGCCATGTTCCTGAAACCATTGCAGAGTCATTTTTACAGTGGGGCCAGGGTGAATTACCACTGACAATTGGAAAACTCCACTGCCATGAAGGGATGGACTTCATCCTTACAATGTGTAGGTAAGTGGTGTGTCTCAACATAACACGAATGCCAGGACCTAAGGTTTGCCAGTAGAATATTGCTCCCAGTATCCCATTGCCTCCACCAGTTTGCCTTTTTCCCCTAGTTAAAGGGGTTTTCCCATCTCAACTATCATAGCTAAACCAACAGGACTTGTCAAGTTTTATATTTTTGCATTCGCATTTATTTAGCGAACTTGCCGTCTCCTCCTCCTTAAATAAGTCTCTTTTCCTCCCATTATTGACAGCTTACCGACCACCACTCTGCTTTAAAAGCAGTGGTCTGGCTGGTGGATATAAAGCTATAATGTAGATTTATAGTAATATATTGTATATTTAAACTATAAGGTTTAAACTATGTCCCTAGAGGGGAGGGGTATAAGAGTCATGTGACCTCACTCCGAATGGTTTTGAACAAATTCTGATGTTATATGTTCATCCACCACTAAGGGTCTGTGAGCCTGACGTGTAGTGTGTCCTTTTTATTCAATAAAGACGTTATCGATTGGAATCCCACCAAGTTGCTGGACACTTAATAAATAAATAAATAAATAAATATATATATATCACACACATATATATACACATATACACACATACTATGGCTATATGTCTTTTGTCACCCTAACACTAATTACAGTTATAAGTTGCAGTTTCATACAAATTGTAAGACGGATCATGTCATTTATGTCCTACAGTGTCCGTGTCCATATATTTATGTAGGAGAAACAACTAATGAGTGCCGTATACGTTTGAATAATCATAAGTCTTCTATTCGCAAAGGTAGACTTGATTTCCCTGTTTCCAGACATTTTTTAGAAGCAGGCCATAGCCTTCAACAGTTGCGGTTTACTATAATTGATCATATTCCGTTACCACGCCGGGGTGGAAACAGACAAAAAATGTTAAAACAAAGAGAGGCCCAATGGATTACACGTCTCAATGCCCTTCAACCGCATGGGTTAAATGTGGACTTTTCATTGAAAGCATTTCTATGATTTGGAGCTTGACCACTGTGCAATTATTTACATGCTCTTGCTGAAGGAAAGAGTACATAGATATTTATTATTTATTATTTTTTATTTGTATTTTTCACGTGTACTAACACTATGTAATATATACACTGACACTTGTGTTTAATTATGTTTTCTCTTCTGTTTATCTGTACAGATGGAGCAAGGACCTTATACTCACCTTTCCGACTGAATCTCCTTCAATCCTTGTCCGAACCATTATCCGGTCTTTATCTAAACCACTATCCGGTCTGTGTGAAACTAATGTGGGACAAAATTTGTAGGAATCGAGGGGAGGTCGCCCTAAGAAGAGTAGTCATATAAGGTAATTTGGCAGTCCTTGAATCTGGCAGAGCCCGTGCGCTCAGGAGAGTGATGAATTCACCATGAAGAGTAGGGCACTGCTGTGACTGCTTTAGACACCTCGTTTATGACAAACTCCATGTTGTGAGCAATTTTTCTTCCCCCCTTTTCCTACTAGTCCTGCAATACACCTCTTTGACATTTGTAAGAGGTATGGGCGATGGAAGGTGTTTTTACCTTTCCCAAGATGGCGCCCGATGTATCACACGGACATTCTGCACATGCTCGTGATGAGAGGTGATGTTACCTTTCCCAAGATGGCGCCCGTTGTATCACACGGACTGTTTGCGCATGCGCACAATCAATCATGTGATCGTTACCGGACTTTGAGCAGATGACAAGCCACATGACATGCCTACATACGGATATGGGCAGATCTTTTGTTTACAAGCGGTGTGCGGCATGCCTCCAATACAGTGGGATTGGCTGAACGGACGGAGGGTGAGTCAGGTCCGACCTCCATCTTAACCCTTGATTAGAAGGAAGAATATGTTCTAGTGATTATATATGGACTTTGGGAGGAATTTTATATGCACTTGTCATGCACTAAAATGTATATACACTATGTAATATGCATGTTACATGAATATTGGATATTTTGGCACTGATGAGTAGATAAACACATCTATACCTATGTTTACATTATGATGTCACTAATTAAGATACACACCTTGGGGGTGTACCCCCTCGTATAAATATCACCATGATACCACTTTGTACTTGCTTGAGAAAGACTCATGTTAGAGTCGAAACGTCGCTGTTTGTGATTGGGTGAATAAATCTTCACTATACACTACTGGAGTGCCGTCCTCGTGTTCTATTTTGCTATCCAGAGGA
This sequence comes from Dendropsophus ebraccatus, assembly GCF_027789765.1. Classification (NCBI taxonomy): domain Eukaryota; kingdom Metazoa; phylum Chordata; class Amphibia; order Anura; family Hylidae; genus Dendropsophus; species Dendropsophus ebraccatus. The sequence goes on from NC_091461.1 coordinate 31,565,375, forward strand.
GTCGGGGGTCGACTTTTATGGGACGTGCACCCACCAGCTTTAAGCTAATTTTTGACTTCAAGCCAACACAGTGCCGTCCATCTTCTACTTATTATTCATTATATATATATATATATATATATATATATATATATACAAACCAGCCAGACCACTGCTTTTAGAGCAGACTATCTTTTAGAGCAGAGTGGTGATTAGTAACCTAGACAACGATCTGTCAACAATAGGAGGCAAAAAGCAGCATATCAGAAGACAAATTTGCTGAATGATTGTATTTGCCAAAATTTTCATCTTGACGAGACCTACAAGTATAACTATATTAGCTGTGATGGGCACAACACAGGCCGTCATGTAAAAGGAAATGTGATACATCAGCCAAGGGGACCTTCTCCTATTCCTCCGTGGTTATGTCCACTGTAGGCACTTTCCGCAGGGCACAGGGGTCATCATGCACGCTGTGAGTGGTTTGTGGCTAGGTGGCCACTCACACAGCAAGCTGCAACCCCCATGTTTTTTTCTACATTTGTGTTGAAGCCAGCAATAACTTACGGTTTGTGCTACAGTAGTTTGCTATCAGTCCAAATGGACTAGCACTTATTATGGAGCCATTTGTTGTTTTCACTTAAACCACTTTTGGTTTGGACTTACGGTTTTGGAGAAATTCGGAAAAGTTAGATGCAGCCCCAAAGCCCCAAAAGATACAGCCATAGGCCATAAGCTGATTCCATATTTCCCAGGACTCCCTAGGCCTGCATACAACTTCTTCAATTACCGGTAATCAAATCCCGATTGCTCAGGTTTGGACAAATCCGAGCATCTCGAGGTACGCTCATCTCTAATGAATAGACATTTATATAGAAAAGTCACTGGGCCGCCCAGTCATCCACACAATACATTACTAGAGTTCTTCTATGTCCTATTGCATGGAGCTGTTCTGGAGCTGAACTTTTATTATTTATCACTTTGAAAAAGTGTAAATGCAAAGATCAGAGCACTGACACTTGTGGTTATACTCACATTCACACTGAATAACATCGAGGTTGAATTGCTGGATGGCTCCCATACTGATCTGCTTCAGCTCGCTGTCTAGTAGCATTTGTGTCAGCGACGTTGACAGATGCTTACAGGCCGACATACACGCAGTTTGTGCAACTTTCCCCTGGATCAAAACAAACAAAAACAATAAATCTCAAAATATCTTTATGTTATTTCAATCCTTTACTGATTTCTATTTATATAGTAACAGATCACATAATATATATATATATATATATATATATATATATATATATATATATAGTGGCATAATACACAGAAAAGGACAAATATGAGTTAATACATCCAATGCCCAAAAGAATAGCCAGGCACTCTAAATGATATTTAAAATAATATGAGATGAGCAAATTTACAGTACAAACGAAGCAAATCGCTTCACTTACTCAGCAATCGACTTATCAGCCGGCTGCCTTTGAAGTCTGTGCTGCTCCACTGTGGGTGCCTGGAAAAGATGGCTCAAGTCCTGGGAAACTTCTCCCAGGATTGGATGCAGATTTTCTAGGCACCCGGGGCGGAATAGCGCGGACTTCAAAGTCATCCTGATAAGTAATTTGATAAGTAATTTGCTGAGTTAGTGAAGTCATTTGCTTCGTTTGTAGTGTAAATTCGCTCATCTCTAGTCCCCATGATAAGCTACACCCCCTATTACAGAGAAAACTGCTATACTATAAAATATGGAAACACTCATAAGATTGAATAGTTGTAAACATGAAGTCAGTGGCCACTATATATGACATGGCGGGGTAGGGGAATATAAACAAGTACCCCATGCAGCAAGGAGTGGCGGTCCCAGCACCTAGTCCTACCCAATGTGTTCTGTTAGCGTCCTGCTAACTTCATCAGGGGTGCCAGGGTAACTCCATGGTAACTTATCTTGAAACTGAAATATTATAACCCTCCCACCCACCACCACCACCAAAAATGGAACATATCAATAATGTTTCTTTCTTCTACATTTTTCTTTCTAATATTTGAGAAAAAAACAGAGGTTCACACAACATATAACTAAAGTAGTGGGACCTAATCAAGTACAAGTAAATCTGAGTACCCTTAAAGAACACTTCTGCCATGTTAAAGGTTTCTTATCAATCCGTCTTAAACTAGCCGGCCATCCACACACCATTATGACAGGACGAATGATGTTACATACATAGTGGCCTCCTAAAGGCGGATATTAGAAGCCAATATGTTCTGATCCTTTGTTTTCAGGGGAGATAAGTGACCTATTCTCCTCTTTTCACAGAAATAAACAGGCACACACGTCTGGGCCAATCATGCCCCATTGGTGGGATTTTCATTAACATGGTAAATCAGGGGCAGATTGCTGTAGTAGGCAAGTGAATACATTTTATCAATCCAATCGACAAATTGTAGGAATTTTCTGTATGGATGTTGACTGGTGGTGTTGACTATTAAAAGCCACCCGTCAGCTCCCGGGCCCTACGACTGATGCTGACAGTGTGCTGTAGCTGGCAGTACCATAGTGAGCATGGTAGCTTTTGGTAATGTGTCGGTGCAGTGGATTATTCACACGTCAGCTACTGTACTGAAGCGTCAAAGAGGAGTTGAAGCTCAGTGTTTGTGCCACACTCTGGCACACCTCACCACTCTTTCTCTCCTTTATGAATAATCAATGCTGCCCGACCTCCTGCTCTCTCAGCGGTCAGTCAGTATTTGCCAACAGAGAACTGATCTACAATCAGATATAGCTGTGTTGGAGCTGTGGTCTAGGGGTAAATCACCTGTCTAGAGACCACCAAATCTCCATATGGAAATAAGTCTTTACTTTTTTTTTTTATTACTCATTACTTTTATTACTTATTACTTTTATTTTCATTTTAAACAGTGCAAAGAATTCCCAATCAGGTCCAAATTAGTTTAATTAAAAAAAAAAATGATGAAAAAAATAAATAAATAAATCACATTATTTTTTTTTTTTTCGCATTATTGTATAAAAAAACAACAAAAAAAAAATTTAAGAATTTTAAAACTAATTTGGACCTGATTGGGAATTCTTTGCACTTTTAGGCTATGTTCACACAACGTATTAGACTGGCTGTTCCGTCTCTCACGGAACGGCCGATCTCTGTGCGGATCATCGCGGCCGGTACTTAAGTACTGGCTGGATGATCTGTCCGGCCGCAGAACTCTGATGCGGGTGCATCAGCGTGCGCCCGCATCAGAGCTTCCCCCTGCACACTGTAAAGCGAGCGGCCGGAGCCGCTCGCTTCATAGTGTGAACTGACAGGGTTTCCTACTGCCGCAATTCATGTCAGTTATTTGCGGGGCCGCACGGGATCCCGGCCGGAGTGTATACGCTCCGGCCGCGATCCCATTAAAACTAAGGCATTGTTCCACCCCGCAAAAACTACGGCTGTTGTTAACAACGGCCGTAGTTTTACTTAGTGTGAACATAGCCTTAAAAATTAAGCAATGATGAGAAAAAATTATGGACAAATTACCAAAAGGTGCCATGCTCACTAGGGGATTGTGTCAGGAAGAACATGGATTTTTTGGTGATTTTTCCTACTGAATTTAAAGAGGAAGAATAAATGAGCAATGACTATTTAGGATACTCCCCTTACTAATCCTCTGGTGCTTCTGTGGTGACATTTCTCTGATCTGCACCGATAACATGTCACATCGAAACATGATTGCTGCACTGGTCACATAGGCTGACACATTATCACCGGAGGGGCGCATGTGCGAGAGCAGCGGGGATCGAAGAAGCGTTTTCATAGGATTACCTGGTGAAACTGATACAAGTATATTGCCTTTTTTTGACAATCAAGTACAACATGGTGTGAATGTAATACTGAGAATTTTCCTAAGGCTTATAGCTTATTTGCTACAGACATGTTCTCTTAATTATTCGATTTCTCCAGAGGAAATGTGGAATTAAAGCAGTGCTCCTATTAAATCCTACAGAAAAGAATGACATGATAGATGCAAGGCCTGCATATATCTCGAGAAAAGGGGTCCCCCGAATTCTGCACCATCTGGTGGGGTGGCCCTTAGCAAATGCATGCAGGAAGGAGAACTCTCTATTTAATCTCTGCCTTATAGGCCAGCTCCCAATATAAGGCCGTGCACCACTGTTGTCAACATAGCTGTGGGTCCATATATCCCTTCCTGGCCTGGAATTCAAGCAGGGTGTTTGCTTGGTCGCCAGGTGATCACTGACCCAATGGGCCCATTATCATCTGAATGAGCCTTCCTGGGAAAGCGCATTAGCAATTATTGGCCCATGTAAAAGGGCCTTTAAACAATCCTAAGCAACCCATAACAATGAGTTGGATCCATCAGAATTAGAGATGAGCGAACCACGAGCATGCTCGAGTCCATCCAAACCCGATCGTTCGCTATTTAATTAGCGGTGGCTGCTGAACTTGGATAAAGCTCTAAGGCTGTCTGGCAAAACATGGATACAGCGAATAACTATATCCATGTTTTCCACATAGCCTTAGAGCTTTATCCAACTTCAGCAGCCACCGCTAATCAAATGGCGAACAATCGTCTCTGGATGGACTCTAGCATGCTCGAGGTTCTCTCATCTCTAATCAGAATATATTGTACGATGAATCTGTCATATATACATCATGGCTCCTGTAAAAAGTCATGAAGCCAACACAGCCTGTAATACAAAAGAATATATGATATGATAACAATAGCTACATTGCTTGCATGCTACATTTGTCTTAGAGAAACACTGGTGGCAATGCAATTTTTCTACAGGTCCTTGTTACTCTTTGGAAATTTACTAGCTGTCACAGCTCCCATGGTTAAACAAGCCTAGCTAATCTACCATGAGAATCAAGATTTCCTGCTAGAATCACACATCTCCAGCTCATTGGATCCCCAGCATAAGGCATGTAGGGACAGCAACAAGGCAAAGGCAAAGTGGTTAGTACAGAGAGACGACGTGCTACCAATCCCCCCAGCAATACAGTATCGTTGCATGCGGAGAACAAAAACCTCCAAAAAGAGGAAAATCAATGGTCCACAGTTGATTTAATTACAATGTAATTTCTCTGAGATACCTAATGGCGATGTCATCTTGATTTAATGGAACAACTAGTGCATTTTAGTTTAATGTACTGCTCCATTAAATAAGCTCTGGCTCCTATTTGCTCGGCAATGATAATGAAATAAATGTATAGCCTGACAAATAGCTTGTCAAGAGAAATTCTAACAAACACTTTGTTTTTCTTGTTTCCCAGACAGAGGAAAATTTGAAGTTGTGAAAGGAGGAAAAAAAAATAACTTTTTGGGAAAGTAACTATGATACAGAATCTCATTTTTAACAATAATACACAACTAAGAGTGTTCACGAGAGTCGAGCGAACTTCGAGCGCGCTTGGGTTTGGACTAACTAGTGGGGTATTTTATTATCGGTTGTTGCTGAAGTAGGATTCAGATACGGGGCCAATGGCAGCCCAATCAATATTGTAAACGATCACCGATCTGCTAGATTGACGCTCGTTTACTGGACCTATTACACGGCGTGATTATCATTTAGCAAGGTCTGCACTCACCTCGTTAGCATCCGTGCAGCCCTTGCCCAAAAAGTTAATAATTTACCTGTGCATGCTCCCGGTCTTCTCCTGTGCTCTGTACGCATCCCGGCACTGCGGGCTGCAGCTTCAGAGCGGCCTTTCTGAGCTGACAGGCTGCTCAGCCAATCACTGGCTGGGACCACAGTGGAGCGCACAGCACAGGAGAAAACCGAGGACATGGACAGGTAAAGTATTAATAGTTTAGACAATCATCAGCAGTCAGCCGTACATTGCTATTAGGTCTAGGCCAAAAGAAACGATCAGCCGCTGATCATTTCATCGGCTGTTCATTGTCTCTATGACACAGAGCTACAACCGGCCAATTCAGCCAATTATTGCTCCGCGAAATAGGGCCCTAAGATGTAGGGCTGAGTTTACATATGCCTGGCAACCTGGAGCCCCTCCCCCATATGGAAACAATGGCTGGAAACACCACATCCAACAAGCTGGATCCATTGGAATTGGTGTTCTGAAGGGTGAAGGGGTACAGTGCCAAAACTATGATTGATCCAGTATGATAGCAAAATGCTCCATACAACATTTGAATTGCTGTAACCACACTGGGTGACAACTACACCAGATCTCTGGCCATATGAACACCTGGCCTAAGAAGATCTATGTGGTCTAGGTGCTGCTCAAAGGTTAAGAAGCTTCATGCGACTAAAAAGGCATAAAAAAGTCCATTAGGTCAATACAGGTGATGTAAAAAAAAGTTTCCCTGTGCCCTCACTCAGGCTAAATGCGTGCTGAAAAGTTTCTTTTTCATATAAGGGAAAGTGGTCAGTCAACATACAATGGCCTCAGGTTACAATATTTTCAACATACAATGGTCTTTTCTGAACCATTGTAACTTGAGATCAGGCTCAACATACAATGCTACAGACAGTCCGTATGTGCGGCACATGTGAATAACTACATGATCAACCAATAAAGTTTTGAAGGTAATATCCCAGTATTAGTGAAGTTCATGCACTGGTTGGCTGTCTAGTAGCGCTGCTTTACTGTACAGTTTGATACTATATGTTCTGTGCTGCTCTTCACCTGTGCTAGGATAAGTTGCTCCTTTGGGCACTAGGTGAGGGCGGCTTAATTTTATTTTTTCTAGGACCCTGTGTGATCTGTACAGGACCCTAAAAACGCTCCGGTCCTCTATATAGAAAGTAGTTTTGTTTCCAGTACCTCTATCTGACTGTTGCATGAAAGAACTTGCTTTATCCCTATTATTTATTTTATTTTTCTTTAAATCTTTATTTTTCTCATTTAGGGATGACATTTTGGGGGCTTCTTAAAGTGACTCTGTACCCACAATCTGCCCTCTCTAAACTGCTTGTATCTTCAGATAGCTGCATTTAATCCAAGATCTGTCCTGGGGTCCGTTCGGCAGGTGATGCAGTAATTGTCCTAAAAAACAACTTTTAAACTTGCAGTCCTGTGCCAAACTGCCGCGGCGTAGAGTGTGTGTGCATTAAACTGGCACAACCTCTCTGTCCCTCCTCCCCGCCCTCCTCATCACTAGGAATGCCCCAGGCAGGTATTCTCCTATTCAACAGCTGTTTGAACATTGCACATCCTGTCAGTGGCATTCCTAATGATGAAGAGGGTGGGGAGGAGGGACGGAGGGGTGGTGCAATGTTAGGGCATGAGTACTCTAGCCCACGCCAGTTTGGCACGGGCTGCAAGTTTAAAAGTATTTTTTTAGAACAATAACTGCATCACCTGCCGAACGGACCCCAGGACAGATCTTGGATTAAAAGCAGCTATCCGAAGGTACAAGCAGTTTGGGGGGGACAGATTGTGGGTACAGAGTCGCTTTAACCAATTAGGCTGGGTTCACACTACATTCTTGCAATCCGATTTTTTTCATCCGTTTTTCCGTTGACTTCCATTGTAAAAAAAAAAAAAAAGGGTCAAAACACATCCTTTCTTTGTAACGTACACAAAAACGTAGCTGACCTTATTTTTGTGTACCTTAAAAAGAAGGATTTTCTTATAATGGAAGTCAATGGGAAAATGGATCAAGATGGATGCACAGAAATGCATCCGTTTTTCCGTCCATTTTTTTTTACAAAAATGTATGGAAAAAAAAGAACAGATTTTAAAAACGTAGTGTGAACCCAGCCTTACCAGTTTTCCAGTTCTGGTCTTGAGGTGCAATATTTTCAACACACAATGGTCGTCCTGGAACCAGTGATTATTGTAACTTTAGGGACTCCTGTACTGCTAAATTAAGATTTGATTAATTTAATCTGTCTTTTACATGGGTTACATCTGATTTTGCAGAACAACCGTATTCAAGTGAATGGAGCTGAATTTCAACCCCAGATATAGCCCGTGGTCAATGATGGTTCCTACAATCCCTTAAACATTCACAACTGCAGTGATCATTTCTAAGCAAAGTGAAATGAACTTATAATGGTTTCTCCAATATACTGCAGTCTGGGAGGTATACATTGTAATTCACAATGTCATCAGTCTCATTACAAACTCATATGAAGTCTTTGTTCTCCTTGTCCCCCTCGTATAGTGTATTTTCTTTTTTAATGCATGAACAATAGTATTGTTCTATGACTCCAACTCCTATGTCGGTGATTGATGGTGGTATTTCAGCACCGCTCCCTTCCGTCCTCTGCACTATTAATCACATCTAGGCCCTGAGCTTCTACTCTAACTCAAAGGAGTTGTGAACAATTATTATTACGATGACACACCACGTGTTCAGGAACCCTTCCCATAAGAGCAGCCATAACCTCTACCCAAACACAAGTTCATTACAGCTTGGTGAGAGGAGGAGTAATAATTCACGGTCCCAGCATTCATCAGACTACAGGTTAAAGGACATCTCCACTTTTCACAAACAGGCCATGGTTTATCGAAAATATTAACATAGGCTCTGTTCACAAAGTATCAGTATTTTCCTGGATTCATGTTATCAGAAAGCAAAGGATTGTGGGTAGAGATTAGAGATGAGCGAACCTGGAGCATGCTCGAGTCGATACGAACCCGAACTTTCAGCATTTGATTAGCGGTGGCTGCTGAACTTGGATAAAGCCCTAAGGCTATGTGGAAAACATGGATATAGTCATTGGCTGTATCCAGGTTTTCCAGACAACCTTAGAGCTTTATCCAAGTTCAGCAGCCACCGCTAATCAAATACCGAACGTTCGGGTTCGGATCGACTCGAACCCGAACCCGGTTTGCTCATCTCTAGTAGAGATGCATGTTCAGGTTCACCTGAACCCAAGTGTGTGGCATGTGATTACCAATGGCTAAAGAAGTTGGATGCAGTCCTAGGGAGTCCTGGAAAACATGGATACAGCCTATGGCTGGGTTCACACTACGTATATTTCAGTCAGTATATTTCAGTCAGTATTGCAACCAAAACCAGGAGTGGATTAAAAACACAGAAAGGATCTGTTCACACAATGTTGAAATTGAGTGGATGGCCGCCATTTAATGGCAAATATTTGCTGTTATTTTAAAACAACGGCTGTTATATTGAAATAATGGCCGTTATTTACTGTTATATGGCGGCCATCCACTCAATTTCAATATTGTGTGAACAGATCCTTTCTGTGTTTTTAATCCACTCCTGGTTTTGGTTGCAATATGAGGACCACAATACTGACTGAAATATACGTAGTGTGAACGCAGCCTATTGGTGTATCCATGTTTTTAAGGCAGCCTTAGGGCGGAATGCAACTTCTTTAGCCACCGGTAATCAAATGCCACACACTTGGGTTCGGACAACCTGAATATGCTGGAGGTTTGCTCGTCTCTAATTGTAGAAAACCAGATAACAAATCCTATATACTGCTATTGAACCCAGAACCAACCAAGTCAGTAATAGTATGGACCCATTTACATCAGCATTTTAAAGTAATGGTTTACATTGGGATTCCAACAAAAAGGTATGCTGGTGTATCACCAGCGAGCCATTGACTTTAATAAGCCCAATGTTATCTACTAATGACTGCGTTTGGTCATTTTTGACAACAAGGAAGGGGTCTTGAAAAGGGAATTGTCTACTGTCATAACTTGTCACGCAGTAGGATGAAAAATAAAAAAAACTTGTGACCCCCTATAAAATAAAACAATTGCAGCACTGGGATCCTGGGTTCACATCCCATCAAGGACATTATCTGCAAGGAGTTTGTATGTTCTTCCGATTTTTCTGCGGGTTTCCTCTGATTTCCTCCAACGCTCCAAAAACATACAGATTTAAATTTGGAATTCAGATTGTAAGCCCTAATGGGGATAGAGACCGATCTGAGGGATGAAAAGCTATATAAAGTGCTGCGGAATAAGTTGGTGCTATATAAATATAGGAATTATTTTAACAGCTGTAGGCACAAGGGCAAGATATTAGGTACTTACCGGAAAAACTCAATACAGTAGAGACTATATTATATTTTATCATAACTGATGTTATAAATGCATAAATCTAGTAAAAATAAGGTATAAAAAAAATCAGGCTACATAAGAGACTAGAAACATAGCGATCTACATACATTATTGTACACTGGCCTACACCCCGGATATTGTAGCATATATAGAATACAAACTTATGCGACCTAATATATAGATGGCCAGCCTGTTATTGGAACCTAGTGTATATAAGTTATAAAAAGTAGTTAATAGCATTAAGGCAAAAAAAAATAAAAATAAAATATATAAATGACTTTGCCAATAATATGTTACCAATTACATAGACCTAATTTTTACTGTCATTCAATGAAGGATGACACCTGTTTCCTAAAAGTTCCTCTTGTTGTTGTTTAGAAAGAAACTCCCTTCGAATGGGTTCTAATATTTCAAAGGAATTTGGAAAAAGGGAATCTGCTGACATCCCCGCTCCTTTCTATAGTGGCCAGAAAGCTTTCATTCCCAGAACCATTGTGGTCAGGAGACTTAAGCTTTTAGAAAATTCCCAAAAGGTCAGCCATATGCATCCTTCCATGCCACCTTCACGTTACTGGTCTCCACGCTCTCTAGATTCACGCTCGCGGCCTGAAAAGCGTCTTTCATCATTCACAAGTGTGTCAGTCAGTATGATTTATGGACTGCATTCAGGAAAGGCAAGGCACATAGGATGAGAAATATGACTACAATCTGCTAATTTGTTTTGCATTGAGCTACTTACTGCTCAAAGACTCGATGTCCGACTGAAATCGGCAACACAATTAACCAGCCGGTGACAGATTCATCCATCCTACCTGCCAGACTGTGCCAATCAAGGACAGCAGGAGGCGACATTTGGGGAGAACAGTAAGGGGCCCTATTCTTTAACTTTTTTTGCTGATTGACAGCTTCTGAATTTAGCTTCTTGAGGTGGGTCATCCTTTACCCACTGGCTTTTTACTACAAGCTGTGAAATAAGGCTCTTACTGCCAATCAAAGAAACAATGAGCCAACACAAATAACCAACCCCCCACCCTTAAGGAAAAATAACACAGGGGCTTAAAGAGCATCCCAAAATAATAAGACACTGAAAGCGGACATAAACGTTCTAAGAAATATAGCAATATACAATTACAATCGATATATCAATTGCACTTCTGTTTCTTTAAATTTAATAAACACAAGGTATCAGAACTTACTGGGAACCAGAACACAAATCTTAAAAAAAAAAATATATATATTTATCAGGTTATACTAAAATATAATCTACGGCCAATGTAAGGTTAAAAAAAATAAATAAATAAATAAAAAAAAATAAATAAAAAAAACTGGCAAGAACGGTAGCATTAGGACCTGTATATGATTTTACCTGTACGTTGGGAGTAAATGCCACCCATTAATTTTTGGAAACAACTGAACTGACGGTATAAAAGTATAAAAAAAAATTGAATGTTCTCTACATATAACATCTGACCTTTCTGTTTGTTAATTATTCAGACTAAGGAATAAGCTTAACAGAAGTCCTAAACCCCCAAAATATTTTCAATAAAATCTTTTAAATCTTGTCTATATAATTTATATAAAAATATATAATATAAAATATAAAAATGATGAGGATAAAGTAAAATAAAACAAAACAAAACAAACAAAAAACAAAACAGAGAATCTTTGCTACGCAGGACTTTTTGTATCAACCTTTCCAGGGTTGTGATTGAAAGTTTGGACCTTTCTTAAAACTTTATTTTAACATAACAATGGCAATGTTATTTTGAGGGAAAGGTTACCCTAAGGCCACTGAATCTGCATACAGTACATCACAGGGAGACTATTTTAGGAAAATTTCACACAATAATGAAATTGATAAAGTTCAAAATCTTTAATGTATTTTGTGTATTGTATGTGAACGTCAACAAAACAGGACTTTACAGCAGGGGTAACGTAGGAACAATAACATTTACAGACAAATGCTCGCTCTTGGGGCTATGGCCTTTATTGTTACCAATAATACACTGCTCTAGTGTGAGTACTATATAGAACCTGTGCAGCCCTAATAGATACCTGCATGCTTTTATATTCCTGATGTATATGCAACTAATGGATTTTTATGCTAATCCTGCTCGCAGTTGTTTCTTCTCCCCAATTTTATGGATATTTCAGGGGGATCCTATTACTTATTATCATTGTTCTATCTGTCACATGTCTGTATGTATTTTGTTAAGTGGAGAACAGGGACCGTCATCGTGGCTGGGTCCACCCTGTTAAGGAGGCGGGTCACCCTAAAAGGCAGGGTTAGCTAACAGCTACCAGCGTAGTACACACTACTCCTTCCCCTGTACTTATTTCTCTATTTGTTCCTTATTTGTTGTATTGAGTTGATGTTGTCTGTGCACAAATTTTAGTTTGGAGGCATCTAGACCTGAGGGTCTTTTTAACTGATAATGGTTATATTTCAGTTTTATCTATAGGTCAAATAGTCCATATCTATATACTGTATGGAAAAAGATTATGTGTAACTTTTACTGATTGAAATCAGCTCTCCTAGAACACCATTCACACTAGGCAGGAGCGCGTTGCAACGCGCTCCTGCCTAGTGTGATTGGTGTTCTAGGAGAGCTGACCAAATTTGTCTTTTTTTCTGTGTTCCAGATGGGGGGAGTGGCTGCTTCTACTTGGTCATGCACTCGACCCATCCCACCTAGGTGGTGCAATCATTTTTGCAGGTATAAGACGGATCTTGTATGCCCAGAGCATAGGCGTATTGTACGCCATGAAGAGGCCATAGTACAGTGTAGGGTCCGCCCCGAGCATTAGGCTACCTTATCGTGGTGGGGTGGTTTACACTGTTTGCAAATGGTAACCAAATACAGTAGAGATGTTTGCAAGTGATAACCACAGTCAGCCATGGAAAAAAGTTGGGGAAATGTAGTATTATGGATAAATGTCTATTAATGTAATATGTAGATGGCCTGACAACTCCCTCCCCTCTTATGATGTCCATATGGTATATAGGTCATACAGACAGGGTGTGTCCCAATGGGACAAAAGTCATTCCTCTCTGGAGGAGCCAACATGTCCAGGTACTACGCCCTAAAAAAAAGCAAGTAGCAAAAAATTCTCAATCTTACTCATACGTGGATTTACATTCTCAATCTAAGGACTGATGGGGAGGTTGTCCCTTAAAAATTTTAACCCTTCTCCAAGATGGCAACAAGATTGAGGAAGATCTTAAAATCTTAAGACTCAGCAGTCTCCCGGTTCCCCCGGCGGTCATATTCCCATCTACAGAATGTTGTGCTCCACAAAAAAAAAAAAAAAAAAAGCCTTTTAATTAGGTTAGAGTATCTGTAAGGTTCTGGTGTGAGGCTCGGAAAGATTAGACAGACCATAGAGAGGCAAGTGGAGATTTGTAATGACAGGATTCCCTGTGCCAGTAATTCATTCTGCTCATGCTTAAAATATGTACGGGCGGCTTTATCACATTCTCATCAGCACATAATATTAAACCTGAGCTGAAGCACAAGCAAACACCCCACTCCGAGCCTGGCGAGGGAAAGGTCATTGTATTCCTCATAATTCATTCTCTACTCTGGTGACATTTACTGTATTCCCAGCAAATTAATCCCATCCCGGAGAAAATGCTACGCTTCCATATTCATGTCTGGTGGAAGGCTGCACAATATAGAAGATATTACGTATATATATATATATATATATATATATATATATATATATATGCACAAGATTTGCAAAAATTATATAATGTTCCCTATAGAATAGATTGAATGTCTACTGCCATTAAAGACATGTCCAAGTAAAGCTCTGGTCTGTGATGGTTGTACCTTCCCATTTGTTTACCAGCCAACCATATGGCAAAAAGTGGCATACATATGGGAAATATACATTAGCATTCAATTTAAGTGGATTCTGTTGAAAATGTATACATGGGAAGATGTATGGAGCTGTATACATCTAGAGCAGTGGTCTCCAACCTGTTCTAGCCAACAGGGAGTTGTAGTTTTAATGACAACTCTAGGGCCACTGGATGGAGACCACTAGAGATGAGCAAAACTACAGCATACTACATACATACTACATACTAAAGCATGCTCAAGTCTGATTGTTTGCCACTTGATTACTAGTGGATGAAGAAGTTGGATGCAGTGCTAGGAAACCCATGAAAATATGGATATAACCTATGGCAGTATCCATGTTTTCTAGCTTGCATCCAATTTCTTCAACCACTGGTACTCAAATGCCGAACAATCGGACTTGAGCATGCCCGAGTTGCAGCCATCTCAAGACCACTGCTTTTAGACTATAGATTTATTTCCATATTTAGTGCTGAACATAACACTTAAACACAAAGTAAATCACGTCTTGGAGGCCTACAAAAAAAAAATTAATCTTAGAGGGCTATTATTACATGATCCTGTAAACAAGCGTTGATCTGGTAGATCAGCATACGTTTAAAGGGCCCATCAGAAAGCTTGACTATTGTGCAGTCAGGGCTATACCAATGAGACCTGGACTATTTATGACCTCCTCTGCTTACATAATTTGTTGGCCGCACATCCCCTATTACACGCCAATGAAATATATATATATATTTTTTAAATGATCAGCTGTTGGACAAGCATTTCCCCAGTTGCCTGCTTATTGCTGGCCCTATTACATAGGGAGATATCGACATGCTTATCAAATAATTGTAAGTAGATTTTTCAATCATATAAATCCACAGCAAAACCTATAGGATCACCCTTGGATTTTTACTTTGTATGCTGTAGGTTCAGATTCAATCCCAATTTCAATGAGGCTTCATTATTTGTCAATTTTTTTTTTTTTACAAAATTTAAATCTAAACATTTCCCTGTTGCAAATAAAGGGAAGCAATTTGTAGTTGGGACACCAAAAATCTGCCTAAAAATCGGGAATGTGAAAATGGACTTAAAGGGACATTCCAGGAAAATAAACTTTTTCCCCATACACAGGATAGAAAAAAAAGTAGGAGACTGCAGGGTTCCAACCTCTGTAAAGCCCCCTCCCTCTCTGATGATCTCCATATCGGGCCCTGACTTCTGTATTATGAATAGAGCCGGGGGTATGGCAGGTGACCCGTGGCTCTATTGATTCCTATGGAGCGATGGAAAGAGCCGAGTATGCCGGAAGAGCACTGTACTTGGCTCTTTCCATCAGCTCCATAGAGGTCAGACCCCTGCAATCTCTTACTTTTCCCCTTTTCTGTGGATAGGGGAAAAGTAAATTTTTCTTAGAATAACCCCTTTAAAGTCAACTTTTAAATTTAAGGTAGAAATTTTATAAATTATGAAAGTATAAGAGCAAAGCGTTATAAAACAAACAAAAGCAACACCACATATCTTGAAGAAACAAGTAACATTAGAGTGACTCTAGGGTATTTGCGCCATAAACATACGGTAGGCTTTAGCACTTAGTAATGCGGTGTCTTGTAAGCTATAGAAACCCATGAGCCCTATTTGCACTGTCAAATAACAGACACATGATATATTAGATATGATCTCCTGGCAGCAAATCTATGCTGTCATCTGGGCCATTTGTGCCTAGCGCCTAGCTTGAAAACAATTCTTATTTAAAGGGGCGTACACATACATTACAGCTAATATTGCTATAAAATGCTTTTGGGCAGCTCAATACTATTGATATTGTCAGCTATGATACTAGGCAGTGTACACTATGCAGCACTGTATACAGTTTATATAGTGGTCGGACCTTTACATACACGTTATTATTCGGCAGTGATGCTACTGGTTAGTTGTGATTGAGTTACAGTGCGCTTTACCATCACCGTAATCACAGGGGTCCAGAATTCAGAGATATTAAAAGCTGCACAAAGATCAGTCAGATGTAGAGATGAGCGAACCTCAAGCATGCTCGAGTCCATCCAAACCCGATCGTTCGGCATTTGATTAGCGGGGGCTGCTGAAGTTGGATAAAGCTCTAAGGTTGTCTGGAAAATATGGATACAACCAATGACTATATTCATGTTTTCTACATAGCCTTAGGGCTTTATCCAACTTCAGCAGCTACCGCTACTCAGATGCTGAGCGATCGGGTTTGGATGGACTCCAACATGCTCCAGGTTCGCTCATCTCTAGTCAGATGTCTTAAAGGGATTTTCCAGATTGGCAAAAAAGATGTATGCTATTAAGTAGGGATGGTCCGAACCTGCCGAGAGTCCGGGTTCGTACGAACCCGAACCTCGGCAGGTTCGGACCATCCCTACTATTAAGTATCCAATAGATAAGCAACTGGATATTGTTTTGCTGTGACTTCCTCTACAAAATCAGAGTTACCCAAATTTTAAATACAGGAGTTAGGACTGTAAGCTTTTATGCCCAAAAGCTCATTGTGTCGGGCAATACGGAAAATATCAACAGGTGTAGAGAGACCTATGAAAAAGCAGAAATCCCTTCTCTGCATTGGACGACAAGGCATACACTGTATGACTTGGTGCTTAGTTAACATTGCTGGACCAGGCAAAGAGAGCTAAGCCCAGCCATTTATCCTCATGTATTCCATTGGGGGCCAACCCAACGAATGATAACAGAGTGGCGAGGCATAGTGAATGCCTTACTGCTTGGTGTAAAGATGCATGGACTCTTCACTTTTGACAGGAGTCCCTTTTCCTGAAGGAAACCCAATGGACTACAAAATCCCAAACTAATCCGATAGTCAGTTTAAGTGAATCTAAATCCTCCAGAAAACAAATTTTGAGAAATTTGCCCAAAGCTGGTCAACACTTCTCTGTCAAATCCCATGTTAGCCCAACTCCAATGTTTCCAATACCTGCAGTGCAATGTAAGCACAGACTAGCATGGCATTGCTGCTGAGGCAGGGTACTTAGATACTGGGGATAGGGTTTACCTTTGCTCCAGGTAAAAGAGAGCCAGGTAATGACCAGACAATAAGCTTGGGGATGAAATCCCAACACACCCAGCTCTTCTCTCCATCAGCATCATGGTGGAGATTCGGGAAGCTGCTAAAGACCTTACACAGTTGCCCAACTTTAGTTTCAGGTCTATGGGCACCTTTACATTTTTCACGATCTGCTGGCTGGCCGTGAAGGGTTGTCATGATCTGCTAGCTGTCCATGAGTGGCTATCATGATCTGCTGGCTGTCCATGAATAGCTATCATGATCTGCTGGCTGTCCATGAGTGGCTATCATGATCTGCTGGCTGTCCATGAATAGCTATCATGATCTGCTGGCTGTCCATGAGTGGCTATCATGATCTGCTGGCTGTCCATGAATAGCTATCATGATCTGCTGGCTGTCCATGAAGGGCTGTCTTGATCTGCTTGCTGTCCGTGAATGGCGGTCATGATCTGCTGGCTGTTCATGAATGGCTTTCATGAACTGCTGGCTGTCGTGTTACGCGGGGAATCGTAAATTACAAAAAATATGGAAACACTTAAAGGGGTTATCCAGCGCTACAAAAACATGGCCTCTTTCTTTCAGAGTAAGCACCACTCTTGTCTCTAGTTTGGGTGCAGGTTTTGTACCCCAGTCCCATTGAAGTGAATAGAGCTTGATTGCAAATGACACCTGAACTAGAGAAAATAGTGGTGCTGTTTCTGGAAGAAAGTGGCCATGTTTTTGTAGTGCTGGATAACTCGTATAATAAATGGCAAAATCTCAAGTTTATACAATTAGATAAACAGACAGCTATAACTTACGGCAGTTTATTTTACCTATTTTTATTATAAGGGGCTCACTACCTTTCGCCTACCAGACCTATCAAGGCCAATTTGCATGTTTAGCAGACACAGTAATGTACAATTTGACAGCTGGTAGCTACTTACCGACATAGCTCCATGGTCATTGCTGTTATTCTGAAGGCAAAGCGGCAGAGCAATGAAAACACAAAAAGGAAGAAATGTAAATAGCAAAGAAATGTTAGAAGCGGAGAGCAGAAATAGAAAAGCAACAGAGCAGGTTATTCGTCAATATTAGTCTATGCCAGAGGCGGCCGGGGTTTATAGATATAGCAGACCTAAATTCATTGAAATAGCAGGGCAGAGTTTGCTATTTGGCTCATAGTTTTACATAGGAATTCAGACCGACTTTGTGCATTATGGTAAATCATATAATTATAAAGTTGCATAGGAGATGCACTAAGATGGTCACCTCCACCACATTTGTATTTACTGAGTGACTGATATTAGTCCGGGCATTATAATGAAGAAAAGAAAAAAAGATTTTATATATAGTTTTTTTTTTAAATATATATAATTTTTCATATATAAATATATATTTATATATATATTTTTTACTTTTTTTTTTTTTTAAAAACAATGACTAACCACATACAATAGGTTACTTGACAGCTATGTATTTTTTCCCACAACACACACAAAAATGCAATTAATACTGCAGGAAGTGTTGGGGACTTGGACTTTAATGTCTGGATATATAAGGTCTTTATGTTGAACCACAAAGTCTTTCGACCACTTAATCTACTCCTATACTGAAATGGAGCAAATGATTAGACCCAGCAGATTACTGCATACTGTGCAGACATTGTGTTCAATGTATACACAGTCACCTTCTTAAGCTCTTAGGTAGGGATACCTCCTTAAGGGTGCGTTCACACCTACCGCATCCGCAGCTTATTTTTCTGCGGAAATCCGCAGGTCTGGTAGTGCAGATTTCAACCTGCGAGAAATCCGCATATGTGTGCGTTTTGCATTTTTTCTGCAGCAAGTTTATCGCAACTGAAATGTCAGTTTAAAATGTCTCTCATTCTAAACGGACATTTCAGTTGCGATAAACTTGCTGCAGAAAAACCGCAAAACGCACACATACGCGGATTTCTCGCAGGTTGAAATCTGCACTACCAGACCTGCGGATTTCCGCGGAAAAATATGCTGCGGATGCGGTAGGTGTGAACGCACCCTAAAGGGAACCTGCCAAGTTGAAAATCTGTGTTGACAAATCAATAACTGACAACTCTCAAATCAATAACTGACATCTTGAACATTTATACAGATAGCTGCTAATCACTGAATAGGACCACCCACTTGACTACTTAGCCCAGAATGAGCAGAGATTTCCATAAATAAATGACAAGTTACCCTGCAACTTTTCCCGCATAACTATATATGAATCTGCTCAGCTCCTCCCGCTCTATGACATGATGCCTGTAGACTAGACTACATTTTTAATGTGACAGGTTCCCTTTAAGGGGAATACATCCTTAGACACCTAGACCAATCTGAAATTCCAAGGGCAAAATTGTTCCCTCAATTCTAAATATAATTTTTATGCTTTGCTGAACTAGAGAAAATCTGAATCCCGTTGACAGGTTAATCTCCATATTTCATGCATAAAAGACAATGAAGGTTGAAATGTGTCTAATGTTGGATTTATGGCTCTGTAGTAGGAAATCTGCCACTGGTTCAGTCCTTCTCGTATTACAACTTCTTAGATTTTCACTTTAGACTTGTCTCATCTGATGTAGAGAGCGGCTGGGAGAGGCACATTATTATTCATGAAGGTTCAGCCAATGGATTCAATAAGAACTTGTGACGTCATTGGCCATAATAACAATGCACATAATACATAAGTGATTATAGTAGAGGAATTTACTTCTGTAAGCGGCCATGCTTTATGGATTCAGGTAGTTTTGTAGAGGTTAATTATAGATATACATTTTTGTGCCTGCTCGTATACAGGACCTGTAGAGATTACTGAAAACTAAACTAATGACCTGTAATCTTTAACTCAAAGTACAAAACATGTTTCCTAGCTCGGCGCATGCCGTCACTTTAAGGATTACTACTTAGTATTAGAACTAGTCAGACGGGATCAGTATTAATTATACTAAGTTTATGGAGTCGCAAAGATGATTGAGGCACTTGACTGGGGAGACTAAGAACCACTGGGAGTAGCGAAACCAAAGGAAAATACATCTGTTCCGGAATAAGATAGATATATGAAAGAGATAGATTGCTAGATAGATCTAGATAAAACAAAAAGTCCACAGATATATATATAACAAAAAGTCCACATGAATGTAGGGTGTAGGAATTTAGGGTTCATTGGTGCACAAATGTAGCGAACCAAAAAGGAGGCAACACTGGCTTTTTGGATTGATCGATAGCTAAATCTTCACTGTGGGCAAGAGCTGAGGACTACAAACAGAGGACACCCACTTTAATAACTAAGAATGTGCTAACAGGGAACATGTAAAGCCTAGAACAAGCTATTCCTGATGGGTACCTGCATGTACTTTTTGGGCATAAGCTTACTAACTGAAAATTAAAAAAGATTTAATCAAGGCTGGCCATAATTCGGCGGGAGTCTTGGCCAGGCTGTCCACTGCCTGTTGTTAGGCTAAGTTTGTCTGTTGTAGTAGCTAGATCAGGACAGAACACAGGAACTGGGCCTTAACATGCGTTATGTGCGGGAGAGAGAGCTTGAAAGAGCCTGAGTTGTCTCCCTGCAACCTGTGAGCCTGTTTGCCCGCTGAATATGATCCATGCAATTCTTGAAAGGTGAAATCAAGGCTTCCATCTTATTTCTAACGGTCCTTAAAGTTCTGGACAGTTGTCTCTTATTAACTACCAGCACCCACCGTGGTGCAGTATAATCTCACTCTTTCTCTCAATTTTTAGTGTAACCCTTTCATTGCTGTGCTCCTAATGTTTTTAGCTTTCTGCTCATGTAACATGCAAAGCCAGTGCATCAATAAGCCCCCCCCCCCAATACAGTTTTAGGCTGGGTTCACACTATGTATATTTGAGGCTGTATTTGTGAGGCTGTATAGCAACCAAAACCAGGAGTGGATTGAAAACACAGAAAGGCTATGTTCACATAATGTTGTAATTGAGTGGATGGCCGTCATTTAATGGCAAATTTTTGCTGTTATTTTAAAACAACGGCTGTTATATTGAAATAATGGCAGTTATTTACCGTTATATGACGGCCATCCACTCAATTTCAACATTGTGTGAACAGAGCCTTTCTGTGTTTTCAATCCACTCCTGGTTTTGGTTGCTATGAGGACCTGACTTGAGGACCAAATACTGCCTGAAGTATACAGTGTGTGAACCCAGCCTTAGGCTGCGTTCACACTACGTATATTTCAGTCAGTATATGTATATTTCAGTCAGTATTGCAACCAAAACCAGGAGTGGATTAAAAACACAGAAAGGCTCTGTTCACACAATGTTGAAATTGAGTGGATGGCCGCCATTTAATGGCAAATATTTGCTGTTATTTTAGAACAACGGCTGTTATATTGAAATAATGGCCGTTATTTACCATTATATGGCGGCCATCCACTCAAATGGAGAGAATATGAAATAGCTGTACACCAAAGCAGGGGGCTCTGAGCTAGTCAGTAACAGCAATGAGAGCACTAGAATTGATGTATTACCATTATGAAGGGTTAATATAACAAAACTCTGCAGGTTTAAAAAAATCTTAAAAGGTACCCTTTAAGAAGGATACAACAGGATCAGTAACATAAATAACATCATACCTGATCCAAATTTGTCCTGACAGACATTGGGGACCTTCCCTGCAGCCCCCATGGACTAATAATGTCAATGAGCTGGTTAAAAACATCTGTCAACTAACAAAAAAACTCTAATGTATTTTACCTATCCAACCTTATTATTAGTCTTAGTGTTCAAATGTCACATGACAGGTAGATAGATGAATAATGGGTAGTAATTGACAGGAAGATAAATTAATAAGGGGCGGCACATAATGTAAATGAGCATGATGGATAAGTGACCAGAGGGATGTTTGCAGGCTCAGCTCAGGAGCCGTCACATGATTTCTGCCACAGGCTCATTGATAATTTGCCCCCCTACTGAGGACCCTGCAGCCTATCAGTGTCTATAGATTAGGCCTCTTAGCCATGCTCATCTATATTAACTGTATATGGGTGAACATGGCTAAGAGTAATATTTTTTGTCTAAATAACGCACTAATCAGATGCACCAGCTATTACCAGAAAAATACTGTATATTACCTATAAAGCCAAGTTTACGAAGGACGGGGGCCTCGTGATGGCAGCACCAAGAGCCGTTAACTTGTGGGGTTTTGTGCTGTCTAAGAGTTGGATTAGGAGTGCTGAACTTTGCTTTGCAAAAATCTACCATAAATTCTGTTTGTTCCTTTGCATCAGAATATTTTCCAATCACCGGGTCCAAGATAACTGCGGTCCTCCGATAACTGCGGGCACTTGCTCACATCTAATAGAGCTGCCACCCACAGTCCCCAACTAAACTTCCATTCAGTCTTCCAACTAGTCATACGTTCTAGATATGTTTGTGGAGTTCATAGCTATGTTCTGGCTGAATGCGCCCACTCGCATATGTTACCATGGAAGGCTGCCATTTGCATTGGCTCTGATTACAGACACCGTGCTGCACTTTACTGGGTCTTAATCTAGAGGTCATATGTGAACAGGTCCTGAATGATCATTAACAGGTCATAGATGGCTCCGACCATTGTGATGAGAACACGTAAATGAAGTACATTTTAGGTCTCACATACTGAAAGTGTAGTAAATAGTTTAATAGGAACATAAAATAAAATAAATAAATAAAATACGGTAAATGTCACTATCACATAAACAGTAGCTATCAATATAACATCAGTAGATAAAGCCCACCAATACAATACATGGATTGACACCAAGTCACGTGGCTATTCAGTCATGTTGGATCTTTGGACCGTGCATGGATTTCCCATAGGCCTACACCTGGAATTCAGAAGGAATTAGATCCAGCTCTGATCCAATAAAATTAGGTTCTACTATTGAAGTCTTAATTTAAGTATCGTTTGGTTGCCATATTGTTTGAAACGCGCTGGTGTTGCTTCTATGCTAGAGGTTCAGCTTACATCAATCAAAAATAAAGATAAGAGATGAGCGCAATTCGAGTCAGATCGTTTGGCAATTGAGTATTAGCGGCTGAAGAACTTGGATGAACCCCTACATGCACACGAATACATAGGACGAACGATCAGACTCAAGCATGCTCTAGCTGCGCTTATCTCTAGTATAGACTTTTTATATGAAAATTGCAATATGGGTTCCATCCTAAAATAAAAAAAAAAGGGTTAAAAGCCAAAATAAGGCAGGAAAACCTGGTGTGGAGACCCTGCCCAATATGGTGGCCACATTCATTTCTGCAGTTTGATGTTATTAATGATGTACTTTATATAGATCTGTGATTTTATACTAGCATAATATACATCACAGAAAACTGAGGTTTAAGACTTGATCAGTACATCATCCCTATGAGCAGGTTAGAGCATGCTAACAGGAACATTACACAGAGGCACACAGTGTCTTTAATATGGAGCTCCCATGTAGTTTAGTGGCAGTACTTCTTCGGTGCGCAGATATGGCCACTCGCCCAATCCTACCACACACTTAATGAATACTGGGGTCGCCTCTCAGCAACGGTGCACCGAGGGATAAAGTACCAGCTTCAAAGCGCTAAACAACCTGATTAATATAGTAATAAAAACCTTATTTCATAAAACTGCCACACTAGAGCTCTATATGAAAGGCACTATGGGGAAAATGGATCATGCTGTTGTATAGTAAGAGTCTCTATAGCACGCTTGTTAAACTCACAGCCCTCCAGATGTTGCAAAACTACAATTCCCATCATGCCTGGACGGCCAAAGCTTTCTGTCCAGGCATGATGGAAATTGTAGTTTTGCAACAGCTGGAAGGCCGCGAGTTTGACACCCATGCTCTATAGTAAGATTTTCTTTTTTGCCCATAGCAACAAATTAGAGCTTAGCTTTCATTTCCTATGTTGTTCTGGTAAAATGAAAGCTGAGCTGTGATTGGATACTATAGGCAACAAACAAAAATTTACTATATGAAGGCCTCATAAATCTCCCCCTATGTGCTTCTGTGTAATGTTTCTATTAGGCACCCCTTTAAGGGTGCACATGAGCCTGAAATATGTCAGGCTTAGGAACTGCTACCCTGATGTAAGTTTTAAAACTTTGTAAACAGTTTTACAGTAGGATTCTCTTTATGGTCCCAAGCAACCAATCACAGCTCAACTTTAATTCTACCAGGACTCATAAACATATAAAAGTTGATCTGTTATTGGTTAATTTTGGAAACAAAGAACATTCTTAGGGCCCTATTCCACGGGACGATTATCGTTTGCATAATCGTTAACGATTAACGATCTCAAACGACCGCTATTGCGAAAGACCTGAAAACGTTCACTCATTTCCATGGAACGATAATCGTTACTTATGATCGTAATTGCGATCGTCTTTCTTCGCTATTTATTCTCTATTGCGTTCGTATCTATTGCGAACGACCGAACGATGTCTTATTCAATGCGAACGATTTGCGAACGTTTTGCGTTTGAGCAACGATAAAAATAGGTCCAGGTCTTATAAAGCGATCAACGATTTCTCGTTCGGTCGTTAATCGTTAACTGCATTTCAACCGAAGGATTATCATTTAGATTCGAACGATTTAACGATAATCTGAACGATAATCGTCCGGTGGAATAGGGCCCTTACTGTAAGTATTTAAAGGGGTACTTTTGATATGTTGCTGCCCCTGGGGAGAATGTAACATACAGCCTTACCTTTCCACGCTCCCCTGGTGTCCTCCAACGTCATCTTCAGGTCCCAGCTGAACTACTCCACCTTCTCTCCTGAAAAAGACTAGTAACCTAATCACCGGCCGCATTGATGTACCGCTCAGTCAGTGAATGGCTGAGTAAGCTGTCACTGCCAAGACGAGTCCGTCTTGGAAGTGGAGGCGGGATCGTTCAGCCGGGGCCTGAAAATGATGTCGGAGGATACCAGGTGAGCGCGGAAAGGTAAGGCTGTTTGTTATGTTCTACCCAAGGGCAGCAAAATATAAAATATTTAGTCTGAGCAGAATACCCCTTTTAATCTATCCTTTTGTCATCTTGTGGATGACAATAAAGCTACAATCTCTTTGAAAGTCTTGGATCCCATTTTTTGCTGGTGCTGTGGAGCCTAAACGTGATTTCAATCTCGCCTAGTACTGTTTAATAGCAACAATAACATTTTTTAGTAAAACACCATAACCTGCAAATAGTAAAGAATGGGAATCCCGCTTGGTGTATAGCAGGATGTTACTTTACTAGGATAGGAACAGTTCTGCTTCCCATCCTGGCAAAATGTTCTTAGTGTGAAGGCAAAGTAAAAAATGATGTCTGAAAGCATATTCCAGGATCATATCCCAATCACAGTTTCAGAGGTGATTCGACAGGAAGTAACAAAGAAAAAAATGCAAAGGTTTTAGGCAGATGTGGAAAAAACGCTGCAAAGTAGGATGCTAACAATAATGGAAGTGTTAAAGGGGTTTTCCTGCCAAAGTATACTGATGAGATATCCAACTCGCTGATCGTTGGGGTAGCTGTTTGGCGCAAACAGCTTATCTGTATACTTTGGCTGCAAAATCCCTTTAATAGTTTTTCTTTACCATTTACTATTTGGCGTGATGGCGCTCTGCCTTCAAAACAGCGTCAATTCTTCTAAGTACACTTGCACAAGTCAGGGATTTTGTAGAAGTATAGTCAGGTGTATGATTAAACAATTATACCATAAACAAATGATAATGATCATCTTTTATTATATGCTTGATGAAACGTGGTCATTAACTGAAAAAGCGTTGCGCAGGTAGCTTAAAGAGGACCTGTCACCCCCGTTGCCGGGGTGACAGGCTCCCGACCCCCCGCTGGAGCACCCTATACTCACCTGATCCCGCCGGGTCCCGCTTCTTAAACCGGTCGGGTGACTGAGATATCCGTGCCCGAAGCCTAGCGCGCGTGCTCCTCAGATGAATCCATCACTCATAGAGAATGACAGGTGAGTCCGATGCTCTGTCATTCTCTATGAGCGTTGGACTCATCTGAGGAGCGCGCACGCCGGGCTTCGGGCGCTGATATCTCAGTCACCCGACCGGCTCAAGAAGCGGGACCCGGCGGGATCAGGTGAGTATAGGGTGCTCCAGCGGGGGGCCAGGAGCCTGTCACCCCGGCACGGGGGGTGACAGGTTCCCTTTAAAGCTGGGCAAAGAACTGGCCAAACTCTGCTGCAAAGACAAGTGAGCTGTAATTGGTTTCTGTGGGCAGTTTGCACCCTTTGATAAATCGGGGCCATCATGCCTACTTTCCCTCAAAATCGGAAGATGCATTTGGGTCTGAATTTCAGCAAACTAAGTTGTTGGAGATTTTGTAAGGATTAATGGTGTCGTCAATGCTGAGAAATGCAGGAAGATACTTATTCCTCAAGCAATATCATCAGGAAGGTGTTTGCCTGGCTCTAAATTTATTCGGCTGATGGTCAGAAGAAGCTGGTGCTCATGAATAACGAGGACTATTGAGCACATGCACATAATGCAGAGGACTAGTTATTGTCCTTGTTATTCAGGGGGATATTTCTGAATTATCTGCACAGAACAATGTAAGGGATAGATCATTCTGTTTAGCTTCTCTGTTACTAGGTTATGTTACCTTAGAGAGGGCAGCATAAACCTACTGACAGAGTATCTTTAAGAACTATTTTCAGTGTTATACAGAACAAGTAGTCCAGGAAGCGATGATATGGCCCTCACAGATCCCTGGTCTCTCATCATCCAGTCTGTGTGGGATTACATGTAGAGTTAAAAGAACATGAAGAAGCCGACATCCACAGAAGATCAGTGCTTACGATGTTTGGAATAACTCAATGGTATCCCTCTTTATCCTATATTATTTTAAATTAAAATTTTCTTTTTTATGCAAAAATGTATTAAAAAAAGGTTAATTAAAGTAATATTGAGCATCACACTATCACATCATTTAAATCACATAACAAAAGTAGAAGGAAAAGTTAATCTAAACTAATCTAACCTGTTCCAATGTCCCTTTTGTGCACAGGGTGCTGAGGATTAGGGTAAGTGTCCTACCTTCATCTTCTGCACCCTTCCCATGCAGTTAGTAGTATTAGGCTGGGTTCACACTACGTTTTTGCAATCCGTTTTTTTTCTTTATATGTGCAAAAAAACGGATGGAAAACCGGATGTACTTGTGAGCATCTATTTTTCCATTGACTTTCATTATAAGAAAAATAAATCAAAACGCATCAGTTTTTTTTACATACACAAAATAAGGTCAATTACATTTGTGTGTATGTTAAAAAAAACGGATGGGTTTTGATCTTTTTTTTTTTTTATAATGTTAGTCAATGGAAAAATGCATCAAAAACGGATGCACACAATTACAGCAGTTTTTCGGTCTGAAAACGGATTGCAAAAACGTAGTGTAAACCCAGTCTAATCTTGTGTCCAGTAAGGCTTTTTGGAGCACTGAAGGCGGGGTTACCGCCCCCAGAACACCGATCCGGCGCGACCCCGAGCGTCCTGCTCCAGTGATAAATATCAGAAGGGCTCAGGGGCAGTAGCCCTGCACCCAGTGCTCCAAATGGCCTTACTGGAAACAGGATTACACTACAAACTGCACAGGAACGGCGCCGAGGATAAAGGTATGAGACATACCTTCATCTTCAGCACCCAGTGGGCAATAGGGGGCCCTGCTGATAGTTCCCCTTTAAGTAAGCCATTCAACATCATTTGTTCATCAGCAACTTCTATAAACTTACGGGCAAGTTAGTAAAAACTTGAAATGTGCTTCTTAAAAAATTAATCAGATCCATTAGGTACCCGCTGGCTCTGCCATCCGGCTCGGCCATTGTCCAGTCGTAGTCCGCCAGCTGGACAAATTCATCAATTTTTTGGTTGAGTTTGGTGTAGATTTCCTCCTCGGCCGCATGCCTGGCATCCTGAACAGAACAACAACACGGGTTACAGTCTTGTCCATTACAATAAATCAAGTCGGCTTTTCTGCTACACTCCGGAGCTTCCCCGAGATGACAAATAGAAATTTGCTTTTAAATTTAGATCTACAATCTTGTAAGTCATTAGTGATGCCTCGAGGATAATCCATCAAAGTGTCACCGTTCCAGCAGTAACTCACTTACAGCCCAGTCTCCCGTCCATCCTTTACTGGGGAGCAAAACGCCCAAATTACCCAGCGGGTTATAGATCATTTATAAAAGCTTATTAATCAGAGAGACAGAGTTCTCTGCATGCAGGTGACATCTCCTTGAGGTGGGAAGAGTTACGTAAGGCTGTGTGCAGGCCGGCAGTCATAGGGGACGTGTATACCTCTAGTTACTTATACAGCCGGAATACATAAGGGGTCAGGTCGGCTCTAATTTTACAGTCTGAACCCAAATTACATACCCGCAAAAAGTTATAGGGGGAGATTTATCAGACATGTTGTAAAGTGAAACTGGCTCAGTTGCCCCTAGCAACCAATCAGATTCCACCTTTCATTTTCCAAAGAGTCTGTGAGGAATGAAAAGTGGAATCTGATTGGTTGCTAGGGGCAACTGAGCCAGTTTCACTTTACACCATGTTTGATAAATTCCCCCCCCCCCCCTTATCCGTATACAACCTCTTCTAAATCGCTGACCTTGAGATATGACAAGTGGTATATGTAAGACAGGCTTCCTTTATATGCACAGATACATCAGTACCCTAATTGGGTGCTAATGCATCATCTTACTCAGCACTGCTGTCCCAGTCCAGTCACAGGACCATAGGGACTTATGACAGATACAGCCTGGCTGGAAGTTGTGATATCTTAAAGGGGTACTCCAGAGAAAAACATATTTTCAAATCAACATAACCAAGAAAGTTATACAGATTTGTAAATTACTAATCTCTAGCACTTTCTGGCACCAGTGGATTTGTAAGAATTTTTTGTAAACTCCAGCTGAGAGAAAATATTTTAAAATCAACTGATACCAGAACGTTATGGTGCGTTTACACAGAGAGATTTATCTGACCGATTTTTTAAGCCAAAGCCAGGAACAGACTATAAACAGGTCATAAAGGAAAGGCTGAGATTTCTCTTCTTTTCAAATCCATTCCTGGCTTTGGCTTCAAAAATCTGTCTGGTAAATCTCTTTGTGTTAACGGACCTTCATACAGATTTGTGAATTGCATCTATTTAAAATAAAATTTAAATCTTCCAGTACTTATTCAGCTGCTGTTTGTTCTGCAGGAAGTGTCCAATGTGTGCTCTCTGCTGCCACCTGTGTACAGTACGTGAGAAGAACTGTCCAAAGCAGTGGCAAATCCCCATAGCATCTTCTGCAAACATCTTCTGCTCTGGACAGTTCTTCAAACGGGCAGAGATAGCAGCAGAGAGCACTGTCTCAGGCTGGAAAGAAAGCTCCACTTCCTGCAGGACATAAAGCAGCTGATAAGTACTGGAAGGCTTTTTTTTTTAAACAGAAGTCATTTACAAATCAGTATAACTTTCTGGCACCAGTTGATTTGAAAATATTTATTTTTCTCAGCTGGAGTGCACCTTTAAAAGGAGTGGTTGACCAAAAAATAAATTCTTTCAAATCAACTGGTGCCAGAGATTTGTAGTTTACTTCTATTACAAATATCTCCATTCTTTCAGTACTTATCAGCTGCTGTATGTCCTTCAGGAAGTGGCATTCTTTCCCATTTAGAAAGCAGAAGGTGTTTTCTATGGGGATTTGCTGCTGCTCTGGACAGTTCCTGAGATCGCCAGAGGTGGAAGCAAAGAGCACTGTCACACAGGAAAGAATACACCACTTCCTGCAGCGCATACAGCAGCTCATAAGTACCGGAAGACTTGACATTTTTTAATGGAAGTAAATTACAAATCTCTGGCACTTTCTGGTACCAGTTGATTTAATCATTAAGGATAATGATAACTAATAGAATTCAGGCTAATTCTAACTTTAGAAAAGTAAATAAACCAGATTGGCCTAATAGTTCACAGGTATAGAGCACCTGCTGGCCACATACTGTAACACTTTAGATGAAAATCTGTAACCAATCAGAGGAATCTGCATGACAAATCCACATCAAATTGGGCCAACTGTGTATGTGTAAGTAAATGAATAAATACATTTTAAAATCCACAGGTAATCTGCAGGTAAATCACAGCAAAATCTGCAAATCTGAGATTTATAAAGTATCATCTGCATCCACTATACTGTGATCCATGGCAGATTTTACCTGCTCATATGACTATGTGCCATGTGACCTTACCCTAAAGGTGACTAGTGCTAAACTGCAGAGCGCAGGCCCATTGTATTTTGTATACAAACAGAACTATTGACTGCATTGTGCCATCTCCTCCTGACATCCGCTAATGCACAGGAAACTAAACAAAGCCTAAAGTGCTGCTGTCACCCCATTACTCATCTGCTCTGCCTAGGACTGCAGCTTACAGGCAGCTGTGTGATATGGATGAAGGCCGGCATACAGTACATGGAGAAGTCATGACCACAAGTCCTTTTGGCCAATGAGAAAGCGCAAAGTGACCAATAACAGGATCATTCATGGCTGATGGAAACTGATCCTCCATACTACTGAGTTACAGACATGTCAAAAGCTTTGATTGGCTGGGGTCTGGGATCTGAGACCCCCCCCACCAAGCAAGGAGAAGCCCCCAGCTAAGTGCTTCTCCCTGGCTCTCTTCTCGCTGCCAGAGACTGATTCTATGGGAAGTCTATGAACAAGTCTCCTGCAGCAAGGACAGAGACAGGGAGTGAAGCAGTCAGTGGTGTGCTCCTTCCCTCTTGTTCGAGTGACTGGCAGAGGTTCTTTTGAGTTTTTTTTACATTTAAAATTTTATAGAAGGTGCCCATATAAGACATGGTCAGGCCCAAAACTGTTATGGAGAGTGCTACAATTTACTCATTTTTGTCTAATAGAAAAAGAAGATTGTCGACAGAAAAAGCCCCCTGGTCCATCTAGTCTGCCCTTTTAGTATTTCCCTTCTTATTATCTCAGGATAGATATATGTATACACCAGGCAGGTTTACACTCAGTTACTGTAGATTTACCTACCACATCTGCTGGAAGTTTGCATCTACTACTCTTTCAGTAAAGTAATATTTTCTCACGTTGCTTCTGTTCTTTCCCCAACTAACCTCTCACTGTGTCCTCTTCTTCTTGAGCTCAGTTTTTATTATTAAAAACACTTCCCTCCTGAACCTTATTTAGTCCTTTAACATATTTAAAGGGTTCAATCATGTCCCCCCTTTCCCTTCTTTCCTCCAGACTATACAGGTTCACATCCTTAAGTCTTTCCTGATATGTTTTATACCTGACATCCTCCACCTATTTTGTAGCCCGTCTTTAGATCTGTTCTATTTTATCACTATCCTTATCAATATCCTTTTAGATAATACCTTTGGCCAAGGGGTGTTGAGAGTAAAGAACCTCTTTAAGGGTGCGTTCACACCTACAGGATCTGCAGCAGATTTGATGGTGCAGATTTGATGCTGTGTTCAGTTATTTAAATGAAATCTGCTGCGGATCTGCTGCGGATCCGCTGCAGATCCGCAGCAGAAAATCAGCTGCGGATCCGGTAAGTGTGAACGTACCCTAAGGGTGCGTGCACACTACGCAATTGCCGCGTATAACCTGCGGCGTATCCTGTCGCTCGTCCCCGCACACGGCGGTGTGCATTTCCGCCCGTGCCATAGCCAGGTTATACGCGGCAATTCCGTAGTGTGCACGCACCCTAAAAGGGTATTCTCAGCTTATTGTGAGGGTCAGAGCTCCAGAATCTACCGATCCAGAGAACAGGGACAAAACCAACCTCAGAATAAATGGAGTGCTGCTTGGCCACCATGGCCTACACTCCATTAATTCTCTATGGGGCCACCACGTTTCCGAGCGCTGAACTCCATATTGTTCATCGTCCCCATAGAGGTTGAGTGGACGGGGATGACAAGCTAAGATGGAAATACGCCTTTAAGCCTTGCTTTGATGTGTCAGAGAGGATATGAGATGAATGTGTGGCATAAAACACTGTGGGACAGTCACTTTCTAGTCAAGGTTGTGTATTACCATAAACCTTACCTTGAAGGTGGACAGGCCGTAAAGTCTTGTGGTGTGCACAGTCTCGGGTGAAATATTTGTGATATTCGTAATAAAATCCTCCAGGTATTTACAGGCTTGTTCCAGGTGTGTGGTGTTTATGATGATCTGTACAAGCTACAAAGCAGAGAGGTAACAGGTATGTAGCGCGCTGTCGTCCCACCTGATTTTTAAGGCGGTATTGTTCTTTCAGACAGTACAGAAATATATGGCAATTGCTGTATTACAGGAAACGGCCCAGCTATATATATATAGCTCAGAGCAATGCTGGCAGACATACATAGCTTCCTTCACTGGAGGGAAAACACCAAGACCTCAGCAGGTTGATAATCAGTGTATGGGCTTGTTCAGACAGGTGTTTCCGCAGAGTTTGTTCTTGACCCACATTAAACAGAATGCAACCTCCCAGTAGATGCTGGGAACACTGGAGTCGTAAAGCTTTTATTGGTGGCGCTATGCGAGCTGGGACCCCTGCTGATCGCTAGAATAAAAGGGCCCCCCAAATCACATCACAGTCCCATTAAAGTCTATAGGAACAGCTTCAAAACTTGCTCTAAAAGCTTTAGAATTTTAGGTGTATGGCGGCAAAATTCTAGATATCCATCAGAGGTATAGGAAAATATAAATATAAACATGGATACGATCAGCTGCTCGATAAGAACTACAGTAATGTGACATCAAATGCATCAAAAGCGGCCACTACTGGGGAAATGTAGTATTGCATGGGGCCATTTATATGAATGGCTGGCACTAATTGCCATCTCACAAATACAAAAATGTCTGTGTGAACTAAGTCCTCTATCCCATGTGCATCTCAATCAACCGCACAGGTGATGTGCACTCTCAGTCTCTCAGGCTGCCACTAGCCCGTACATATGCATCAATATAAGGTATAAAGGTGCTGGAGTGCCGTATTAGTACCTAAAATACTGTTTACAATTCCTTGTCTTTTCAAAGTAGAAGAGAGGTAGACTCACGTTTCAGTTGCTGAAGTTTATCAGTTTTATTTCAAGAGTATTCGCATGATGGATTCGTACCGGTAGCTTGTGGGCTCTCTCGGGTGTGCATAGAAGGAGTAAGGGGTCCGCCCCGAAACGTCACCTCACGGCAGTAAGGAACGCCCACTCCGTTCTATGCACACCCGAGAGAGCCCACAAGCTACCGGTACGAATCCATCATGCAAATACTCTTGAAATAAAACTGATAAACTTCAGCAACTGAAAAGTGAGTCTACCTCTCTTCTACTTTGAAAAGACAAGGAATTGTAAACAGTATTTTACGTACTAATACGGCACTCCAGCGCCTTTATACCTTATATTGATGACTAATTGCCATCTGTCATAGCTACATCAAAGTTATAGGAAAATAGACATATTAGGCCCCGTTCCCACTGAGCAAAACTAGTGGAATTGTCCGCGGCGGAATGCCGTTAGCATCCCGCTCTTAATGGGAGTCTATGGGAGGTGCAAGCTCCTGCCCTGTCCGCGCTGAAGAATGAACATGTTCATTCTTCAGCGCGGACAGAGCAGGAGCGCGCACCTCCCATAGACTCCCATTATGAGCGGGAGGCTAACGGCATTCCGCCGTGGAATTCCGCTAGTTTTGCTCAGTGGGAACGGGGCCTAAGAACGGCTACGATCAGCTGCTCGACAAGAAATGAATATGACATGAAATGCTCGTTTCTCCATAGCGGCCACTACTGGGGAAATGTAGTATTGCATGGGGCCATTTAATTGAATGGCTGGCACTAAGTGCCATCTGTCATAGCTATACATCAAAGGTATAGGAAAATAGACATATAAGAATGGCTACGATCAGCTGCTCGACAAGAAATAATATGACATGAAATGCTTATTTCCCCATAGCGGCCACTACAGGGGAAATGTAGTATTGCATGGGGCCATTTATATGAATGGCTGTTAAAATTGACAGACTGGGTCTGCCACAGTACAACCTGCTGCTTGTTATAGGTGCTCAGTCCTGGCTTATTGGGGGGATACAGAGAATATGGAAAAGGGTTATCAAGACCAGACAAACCCTTTTAGAAGTATGGTTAATAAAAATTAAATTAAAATTCATGGTCTATTCTCAGGATGTCAGATTGGTGTAAGCACCCAGCACCCCTACTGATCAGCTGTTTGCCAGAGCCGCAGGGCCTGCATTTACAAATGGGTGAAAATGCCAACCCCAGACCTGAAGAAGAAGGGATTAGTGGAAGTAAAACACGCTTGTTGCCCAAAGCGACATAATGCCAATCTGCTACCTCCTGGCCTCCGCGTCAATACTTACTTCAGTCAGCCCTATATGAGGCTTTTTGATGAGGTTTTGCAAACCGCTGCTTAAGGTTCTTGTGAGAAGTAAGTTGGTGGATTTCCGGAGCAGATCATCAATCTCCGTCGAGCTGAAATCAATCATAAAAAAAAAATCAGACCTCTCATAGACGAGCGTCAGAAGTGAACTAAGGTGAAGTGTGAACCCGGAGAATCCAGTGGTATAGGTTTCTACAAGACGTCCTCTGTCTGCCGCCCCAAGTGTCAATCAGGACATTTCCTTCCACCTTAGGCGCCACTAAGAACAAACCTTTGACACTTACACTCCCAGCCGGTCTCACATGGGAATTATTACAAGGACAAAATATGCAAAAATCCCAGAATACGAATGAAAGTGTTTCTTTGTATGATGACTTATCTGTGACTCTATCAACAGCGGAAGGAAATAACCTTCACTTGGCACTTGGGTAGAGAAATTATTATACATATACCATCATATACCATTTCAATACAATAAGTATATCTGCTGCCTTATATGGCGGGAAAACATGAGAAAACATCTACTATACGTCATTACTGTGTGAATAGAATACGCTAATATAAGTATATAACTGCGCAAGCCATACAGTCAACTTAAAATAAAATATATATAATACAATGTAGCTATATTATACACACAGTCATTTTGCAACCCAAACCAGGAGTGGATTGAAAACATAGAAAGGCTCTGTTCACACACTGTTGAAATTGAGTGGATGGCCGCCATTTAATGGCAAATAACGGCCATTATTCTAAAACAACGGCCATTCTTTTAACCCCTTAGCGACCCATGATGTATCTGATACGTCATGGTGCCGCGCGGGGTGTTTAGAGAGGGGTCCCGCTGGGACCCCGCTCTGAACGGCGCTGATCCCGGCTGACATGTGCAGTCGGGCAGTGCCTCTATTAGCTGGCGCGGGTCCCGTTGCCGCTCCGGCTAATTAGGCCTCTAAGTGCAGCTGTCAAACCTGACAGCTGCACTTAGAGGCTTTCCTCCGTGCATCCCTGGTGTCTAGTGGGACGGATCTAGTGGGGGGGAAAATCCGTTCTTCTGCCCGTACCGGGCCTCAGCGTCGGAATGACGCTGATCCCAGCTCGGCAATAGATTGCTATGGCCTGCAGAAGGCCATAGCAATCTGTGACCGAACTAATCGATCTTCGCTGTGTATATACACAGCATTGATCTCTATGAGAGATCAGTGCTGTTTATATACAAGTCCCCCAGGGGGGCTTCTAGTTAAAGAAAAAATAAAATTAAAAATGTTTTTTTATTAATAAAAAATCCCCTCCCCCATTAAAAGTCCAAATCACCCCCCTTTTCCCATTTTATAAATATAAATAAATAAACAAATAAATAAACATATTTAGTATCGCCGCGCGCGTAATCGCCCAAACTATTAATTTATCACATTCCTGATCTCGCACGGTAAACGGCGTCAGCGCAAAAAAATTCCAAAGTGCAAAATTGCGCATTTTTGGTCACATCAAATCTAGAAAAAATTTAATAAAAAGTGATCAAAAAGTCGTATATGCGCAATCAAGGTACCGATAGAAAGAACACATCATGGCGCAAAAAATTACACCTGACACAGCCCCATAGACCAAAGGATAAAAGCGCTATAAGCCTGGGAATGGAGCGATTTTAAGGAACATATATTTGTTAACAATGGTTTGAATTTTTTACAGGCCATCAGATACAATATAAGTTATACATGTTACATATCGTTGTAATCGTAACTACTTGAGGAACATGCATAACAAGTCAGTTTTACCATAGGGCAAGCGGCGTAAATGCAAAACTCCCCGAAATCAAAACAAATTCCTTTTTTTTTTTTCAATTTGACAGCGCAAATTATTTTTTTTCCGGTTTCGCAGCATATGTTATGGAAAAATAATGCCTGTCATTGCAAAGTACAATTGGTTTTGCAAAAAATAAGCGCTCATATACGTCTCGAGGTGAAAAAATGCAAGCGCTATGGACTTTTAAACATAAAGTGGAAAAACGAAAATTGGCTTTGACCTTAAGGGGTTAAATTAATAGCAAAATACTGAGCACAAAATACTGTGTGGACACATAGCCCTAATATGGTAACTTTGCATTACTTTCCTGCATTTTTTTAAGTGCTGCAAAAAAAAAACAAAAAACAAACCTGCAGCGTGTGAACACAAGGGTTATAAATAGGGGAGTCTCCATGTAAATCTGCACATAGTGGGGTGTCCAGTTCATACTTTAGGAGCAGTATATAATTGTAGCCCTTCATAAAAAAGCTTATGGCCGGCTGACTTCAAAGCTGCAGGAATCTGGAATTTCCCAGCCACCTTGCTGTATATTCTGCACAGGTATTAACAGTACCCACGCAAATTGGTAGTTAAGTAACTATATCCATTTAAAAGTTCATGATCTCTCCACGAACCCAAAGAGCTGATTTGCTTTAGCTGCTGCTGCTTGGTATTGAGCGCCAATGTTTGGTTTGCTGATAACCAGTATACCTGACCCTGTCTAAATAAATACAGTATTATACTATGACTGCACCCTTGGTGCACCATCTTCCTAGGGTTGGGTTCACACTGCGTTTTTCCTATCCGTTTAATGTATACGTTTTATGAAAAAAACGGATGCAATTGTGTGCCATCCGTTGGGATCCGATTTTCCATTGACTTCCATTATAAAAAAAAACGGATTGAAACAGATATTAAAAGTTAAAAGTAACCAAATAAAAACGGATACGTTGAACAGATAGGAAAAAGGTAGCGTGAACCCAGTCTAAGCTACTTGCTAGTCCAGGTTGAGGTCTTGCTGTAACATTTCACAATAAAGTTTTCAGTATTTTACATAGTTTTGTGCTTTCTGACAATCTGACGCTACTTTCAGATCTCTCCTAAAGGTCATTCAATGAAAGACCCATGCAAACAAGGAATCATCTGCCCCGAAAGGCTGCATGTAAGTGCTGCCATCAAGTGTATATATGGAGTACTGCAGCTGGGGGCTTGTTAAAGGGTTAGATAGCGGCAATATATGGATTTTATGTTGATACAAGACAAAGTAAAGCCCCTATTCCACAGGCCGACTGTGAGGAGCAAACGAGCGCTGTCTGCGCTCTTTGCTCCTTGTTCTCCGCTCGCTGCCTCCGCTATTACGCGCGGCAGGAGCCAGCGTGTGAGTGTGTGGGGGGGGGGGGGGGGGGGGAGCTGCCCGGGTTATCGATAGATCATCCGGGCAGCCCATAGAGGATAGTGGTGGTCTGCTGCTGCTGCTCCTATTCCGCTGAGCAATGGCAGCAGATCGCTGCTATCACAGTCGTTTGTTTTTCAACACGGTTGAAAGACAAACGACTGCAACGATCAGCCGACATGAATGATTTCGGCTGATCGTTGCCTTCTATTCCACGGGACGATTATCGGACGAATATGGCTGTTATCGGCCGAATATGGCCGATAATCGTTCCGTGGAATAGGGCCTTAACACAAATATCTTCCATACAAACAGTTGCAATGGTTAGTGTAGCTGTAGGTGGTCAATAGTAAGTATTAAGGGGTAGGAAAAATATAATGGAGAGTCTACATGTGACAGTTCATACACGGCCTTGTGTAGTTCTTCAATGCAATGTTGGGGGGGCAGTTTAAGGGGTGTAAGAGATTGTGCTCTCTGTCTTGCTGCGTTACATGGGCTCCATAAACTTACATTACAATCTCCTGCAACTTCAAAGGAAGAGCAGTGAACCAAGGAGTGAAGCACTTAACTGGGCACTTCTCCCATCTATAGATTAGTGGGGAAGGGGCGGAAGTGGGTGGGTCTGAACACTCAGACAACGAATGAGCTAAATTTTCCTCCGTCTAACACTACTTTTTAACCCAGGAAAATCTTTACTAAAGTAAGGGGTCATCTTATATGCCGGGTGTCGTCTTAAAGGGTGGGTGCTGAAGAACTTCAGAACCGTTCTGGAGAATCTGCAGTTGCCACATTGGGTGGGGAGATCAAAAACAGCCGCATTCCCACTGTATGTGACAATCGTATGAAGGGCAGAGCAAGTTGCAGGCGTCCGGGGTATGGAAAAAAGACATACGATAGAGTGGCGCTGTGCCCAGAAAAACACATCTCTTTCACCCATCTGGCCCACGCTTGTATCCTACCGGCATTACTGTACCTCCTTCTCTGCCTCTTAGATCTCTCTGCTTTTTTTTTTTTTTTTACTAATTTTTGTATGGTGTGCGTTGGAAGAGGGGTATTCCAAACTCTCTATTTTAACTGGAAAAGTTGGGGGTCGTCTAATACGCCGGAAAATACGTTAAACATAAAAGTCAGCTAAGCCTGCTTATTATAGAATTGTAAAGTGCTAAGGAATCTGTTGGTGCCCTATAAATAAAAATTATTATTTTTAATATTA
This sequence comes from Dendropsophus ebraccatus, assembly GCF_027789765.1. Classification (NCBI taxonomy): domain Eukaryota; kingdom Metazoa; phylum Chordata; class Amphibia; order Anura; family Hylidae; genus Dendropsophus; species Dendropsophus ebraccatus. The sequence goes on from NC_091461.1 coordinate 31,604,067, forward strand.
TTAGTATTTTTCTGTATGTATGGAGTCCTTCCAACTCTCCCCTTCCCCCTAAAAAGAACTATCAGAGCAGAGAAGGAATGGGCAACTCCTGTTTTCCTAAGTCACTGCCAGGAGTAGTTTTCTCTCCTCTTCCCATTGGAAACACGTGAACACGTGAAGTGAAGTCAAGCCAAAGCATCTATGCGTAGGGGAGGAACTGTCTGACGATAGCTATAGAAGATGTGTGGTTACCTTCATACTGCACACTAGATCAGCTTCTGGCTTTTGCTCAAAACATTCAGCAATACTTCCCCTGACTGTATCTACCCTGCATGTGTGTTTCCAACCTTACAGGGGTACTCCTATCTCAGCTAATATAGTTATATTTGTAGGATTCATCCAGTACTGGCCGGATGATCTTTAGGGCCGCAGGGTTCTGATGTGGGCTCATCCGTGCGCACCCGCATCAGAACTCCCCACAGCACACTATGGAGCTAGCGGCCGGAGGGTTTTCTGCGGCAGCTATTCAATAAATAGCGGGTGCAGAAAACTGACATGTCAGTTGTTTGCAGCACCGCTAGGCATCCCGGCCAGAGCGTATACTATGTGTATAGGCTCCGGCCGGGATCCCATAAGCAGCAATGACAAGTATTTTTTTGTATAAATCACGGCCATTGTACAACGACCGTGGTTTTACGAAAATATACGTTGTGTGAACATAGCCTTAGACTGACCTTTGTAATGACATTTTAATGTGTATGTCTGCAAAAACTTCAAGTGTATTATAGATGTCAATCTAACCACTGCTCCTGTACTTAGAGAGTTGCAGCATGGTAACTTTTCCATGCTCCACATAAAACAAGCTGCAGGGGCTTCTGGGAAAGTAAAAAAAAATGTAATCTAAATTTTATTTTTTTCAAAGTGACTTTTTTTTTTCTTTTTTCCAATCCTGGACACCTTTCGGGTTACATCAGTTTTGAAAGATAATAATGTTAGTCCTTCTTCATTCTGTGGGGTACATAGCAGACAGAAACATTAGCTGTTCTCTGCATACACTGAACTGTGGTCTAACATGGCAAGTACCCAGTCTGTTATGAGATTGGGGTTTCTCACCATGTTGTGCATCTTATAAAACAGGGCAGTGTCTGTTCTAAACACTATTGGGGGTGCTGGGTGCTGCCCTTACGGTCCATGTTAATCGCCTTACCCATCTATATTAACGGCCTAAAACTACCCTACTAGTGACTATGGTGGATCCAATTCTGAGCATATACTGTCATTTTGAGGAATTTTAGATGCTTTTAAGTCCCATTAAATAATAGTTCACATTCAGAAATGGGCCCTATGTAATCACTAGTAGGCTACCTTCTTGTCCACTGAAGGTGGGCATGGTTTGGATATGCGACACTGGTGTGCCAACATACAGAGCAAATATACGGCCTATAACAAGTGTGAACTGACTTCAACCTCTCTAAGGATAGTGACAGCTGGAATGTGACGGGTCACCATGGCCTGGACCTTCACTTCATCACATAGCAGCCCCATCTTTACAGTGGCGTGTGGTGGTTGTGGTGGGCACACGTCACACCATTAGGCTGGTAACGCTTCATAATGGCTGTGCGTAGCTTTTTTCACTTGGACTCTAAACACTGGCGCGCCCCTCGTCTGGTTGTGACAACCTGTTAGCCAGTGGACTCTCGGCTGGTGTCCTGTGAGTAAATATTTACAGGTTAGGTCAAAAGGTGACTCGTTACTATGTGTAAATTGTCCCCGGGATCAATTAAGGATGTGTGAACTCCTCTCATTTACATTCATTAAGAGATAAGAGCTGGCAGATAAGCTGCAAGGAGGCTTCTGGCCGCTCTGTTTTCACGCTGGGCTCTCAAATGTTATTCTAACTGATTTAAACCGAGCCAGGTATAGAAAGACAATTACAGAAAATGCGTATCACAATGGAACAGGTTAATCTGCTCAGACTAAACAAACGCCATCTATTAACCGGCCGAGTGACGCAGGCTGGCTGGATAGGCTAAGGGCCCTATTACACTGGAGATTATCGTGCAAAAAAAAATCGGTAAATCGTTCGAATTTAAACAATAATCGTTCTGTGTAATAGCAGGCAACGATCGAAAAATCGTTCGTATGTCGTTGATTGTTGATTTAGATCTGAAGCTAAAATTATCGCTAATCGTTCGCTGTAATTACACATTCGTTCGCTCAAGTTCCGCATTTTTTCACTAATCGTTCAGTGTAATTCACATTGTATATTCTTTTGTTGGGATAATATGTAGTAAACAATCATAATAACTATTGTAGTAACGATTATCGTTCTGGGTAATATGGTGAACGATTTCAGATTAACGATAAACAATCTTGTTTGCGATTGTTTATGGTTAGTCGTTAATCGTTAAAAATCGCTCCGTGTAATAGGACCCTAACACTTTCCTACTAAATATGAAAAAAATGGCCGCCTGTAAATTACTTGGCTCAATTGTTTTAAGGGGGTTACCAAATTAATAAAATTGCTGCCGAATCAATACTAGTTGTGCTCGTTGCTGCAGTGATATAGTGCAGTGTCCCCTCAAACTACATCTTACACCAAGTCTGGAGAGCCACAGTTTGGGGGACACTGCCATAGTGCATCACCCATTCAAGTGAACAGGGCAAGGCTGCAGTACATTGCACTGTGGCTACTAAAAAGTATAGCAGTGCAGGAATGAGCGCTGGTAAACATTGAGGAGGTGAAAGTTTGTTTCCCTTTAAAACAGTCGATTGTCATGGGATCCCAGGAGTTGCACCCCTATCTGATGGCCAACAGTGTTTTAAGGCTAACGCCCCTATTACACAAAGCGATTGTCGTCCGTATTTGGACGGTTATTGACCATTACAGACGATAATAACTTTGTGTAATAAAAGGCAACGATCAGCCGATATGCACAATGTTGGCTGATCGTTGTCTTTTAAGGTCTTTCAATATGTTGAAAGACAACGATAGCAACAATCTGCTGTTGTAATAGGAGCGCGGCAGCAGACTGCTGATATCTCCTATGGCCTGGCCAAACAATCTGAAGCTCCCCGTGACCCCATTAATAGGGTGTATAAAGGATCAGTCGGCTGTAGCACAAACTGCTTAAAAAAAAAAATCAATGCTGACTATGATGTCAGAACTTATAGCTAGGGATGGTCCGAACCGAGTTTGGTTCGGGTTCGTGCGAACCGGAACCGTCGGTAATGATTCCCGCTGTCTGCCCGCTCCGTTGGGCGGGCGGATCAAGCGAGAGGACCGCCTGGAAAACTGGGATACAGCCATAGCCATAGGCTGTATCCCATTTTTCCAGGCGGTCCACCCACTGGATCCGCCCGCTGCACGGAGCGGGCAGACAGCGGGAATCAGATGCCGAGCGTTCGGGTTCATCCGAACCCGAACCTCGGCGGGTTCGGACCATCCCTACTTATAGCACTTTACAGCTTGCTGCAAATGGGGCTGCATAGCAACCATCAGGTCTGGGTACCCAGTGTGTACACAGTTCCACTTGCATGAGTATCAGAACTGAAACTTGTTTGTCGGCTCACTGGATCCATTGCCTGGCCATTTCATGTATATATGGATACGTCCACCTGAATTCACAACATGACATGAATACCTAAAAAATGACCCCCACCAGATATAGGCATTTACCTTCGATGAAGTGATTCCGAAAATTTAAGGCTTGCATAAATGAATTCTTTGACCTGCATATAAATCTGTGGGACGGACTGAGACATTGGAAGTTTCTTTGGAAAAGATACCTAGAAGAAAAGGGAAAAATATGCTCAAAAAGCAAATATATAACATCAAGCTCGATGCATTATTATTGTCATGTCTAATCGCTTCTTCTAGACTCCTACCAAAGTTCTATCAATCTAAAAAGGCGACAGCACAGGAATCTACAACTAACTGTACTGTTAGAGATGAGCGAAATGGGTTTGGGTTTGAGTCCATCCGAACCCTATCATTCGGCATTTGATTAGCTGGGGCTGCTGAAGTTGGATAAAGCACTAAGGTTGTCTGGAAAACATGGATACAGCCAATGACTATATCCATGTTTTCCACATAGCCTTAGGGCTTTATCCAACTTCAGTAGCCACCGCTAATCAAATGCCGAAAGTTCGGTTTCAGATGGACTCGAGCATGCTCCAGGTTCGCTCATCTCTATGTACTGTTCATTTAACATGTCACATGTATCACGGCCAATCTTCAAGTAACCGATCACAGATGTATCACATGTATCACGGCCAATCTTCAAGTAACCGATCACAGATGTATCACATGTATCACGGCCAATCTTCAAGTAACCGATCACAGATGTATCACATGTATAATGACCAATCTAATTTAACCGATCACAGATGTATCACATATAATGACCTAATGTTACCGATCATACACGTACGGTATTACGGGCAATCTTCATGTAACCGATCACACACGTACGGTATCACGGCCAATCTTCATGTAACCGATCACATTCGTACGGTATCATGGCCAATCTCCAGGTAACTGACCACGGTCAATCTCCTTGTAAATAATGTCACATGTTTCATGCCCAATCTTCATGTACCTGATGTCATGTGCATCACACCTAGTCTTAGTGTAGCTGATCTCCCATGCATCACACCTAGTCTTATGGTGCTTTTAGACGGAACGATTATCGTTCGAACTTGCACGATAACGATCGGATTCGAACGATAATCGTACGTGTAAACACTGCGAACGATCAAGCGACGAGAGATAAATCGTTCATTTTGATCTTTCAACATGTTCTTAAATTGTCGTTCGCAAAAAATTCGCAGATCGTTCCGTCTAAACAGTCGTTCACTGATTTATTGTGTGAGATAGCCTTAAGCGATCGCAAAAGATTTTTCTGTATGATGTATCGTTACGTCTAAATGCTGATTGTTATAAAAAACACATTGTTCATTCAACATCGTTAATCGTGCGATTGGGCGAATTATCGCTCCGTCTAAAAACACCATTAGTGTAGCTGATCTGCCATGTATCACGCATAGTCTCAGTGTAGCTGATCTCCCATGCATCACGCCTAGTCTCAGTGTAGCTGATCTCCCATGTATCATGCCTAGTCTTAGTGTAGCAGATCTCCCATGCATCACGCCTAGTCTCAGTGTAGCAGATCTCCCATGTATCACGCCTAGTCTCAGTGTAGCAGATCTCCCATGTATCACGCATAGTCTCAGTGTAGCTGATCTCCCATGTATCACGCCTAGTCTCAGTGTAGCTGATCTCCCATGCATCACGCCTAGTCTCAGTGTAGCTGATCTCCCATGCATCACGCCTAGTCTCAGTGTAGCAGATCTCCCATGTATCACGCCTAGTCTCAGTGTAGCTGATCTCCCATGTATCACGCCTAGTCTCAGTGTAGCTGATCTCCCATGCATCTCGCCTAGTCTCAGTGTAGCTGATCTCCCATGTATCACGCCTAGTCTCAGTGTAGCTGATCTCCCATGTATCACGCCTAGTCTCAGTGTAGCTGATCTCCCATGTATCACGCCTAGTCTCAGTGTAGCTGATCTCCCATGTATCACGCCTAGTCTTAGTGTAGCAGATCTTACATGTGTCATGCCTAGTCTTAATGTAGCTGATCTTGCATGTATCACTCCTAGCCTTGGTGTAGCTGATCATACATGTATCACGTCTAGTCTTATTGTAGCTGATCTCCCATATATCATACCTAGTCTTAGTGTATCTGATCTTACACATATCACACCTAGCCTTGGTGTAGCTGATCTCCCATGTATCACGCCTAGCCTTGGTGTAGCTGATCATACATGTATCATACCTACTCAAGCATCATCCTTGTTCTAAGCCAATGCTAGTTACTACTCCTCATGAAAATGTATCCTCCAGACACGCTAAATAAGAGATTGTGAAGAAAGTGTGCCACATAACAGAGGAGACCCCATCTGTCAGTCACCCTGAACAATACAGACACTCTACTTTCTCTGTAATAACACTATGTAAGCACTCTATACAGCATTACAAATGCCAGAAAACAAAAGATTGTATAAAGAAAAAAAACAAAAAAACAATGCAATGCTGCAACACCAAATATTTGCACCTCACATACTTTAGACTTGTACGCCGACATTTACAGTTTGTTGAAAGGAAAACAAATGGTGTCAATGGGCAAACATGAAGTCATCATAGCTGTAATTTCATCGCATTCACTCCATCAGACATCATCTTCACACGTAGAGGCCAATACACATCTAATTGCATGACAAATACACTGGATTTCCATAAAGGCCAGATAAAGACCCCAGGCCGACTGATACAATCTCTCCAACTCTTCACCTTAAAGTGACTTACTGTATAGTACTAGCTTATGCAACAGCATGTCAAACAAACCCCTATCAGGCTTACTTACCTTGTCACCTTCTGGATCTTGGAAAGGAAATTTGCTAATTACAGCCATGTACTCCTCTTCATTTGCTACAGGGATTGGGCTGTAGTTATCAGCTTCAAAAATATCCCTGAAGTTACAAAACCAATGGGTTAAAGATCCAGGTTAATGTATATCCTCGGCATTATCCCCCCCGGATGCCACTAATCTGTAAACTAAGCAAATACCTGGGCACTTTTAAAGGAACTTCTAGTTTAGGAACTTATTTTCAAATTCCCTACAAGAAAATTCTAAATACTGGTCCTCGAATATTTTATCCATTTATCTAATCTTGTTATGGGTATTATTGATTAACGGTATGTCGTTTTTTTTGGCCATTGTATGGTGGTGACATTTAGTTATTGTATGATGGCATTAGCCAGTAATGGTTTGGTTGTATATAACACTGTGACAGTATAGCGGTATTATTTAGTTACGGTAGGGTGGTATTATTCACTATCAGTTTGGTAACACTATGATGGTATTCCTTAGTAACAGTATGGTGGTATTATTTATTTACACCACAATGGTATTATTTAGCCACTGGCCAATGGCAACCTGCCCAAAAAGTCAAAAATTTTATTGTGAATGAGCAACTTTGTAAAAGTTCTGTAAATACACCGCGTTAATACTGAGAAGACTAAGGTATAAGGGGGTTAAAAGGGTTATCCAGGCTTAGAAAAACATGGCCGCTTTTTTCTAGAAACAGCACCACTTATGCCCTCAGTTTGGGTCCTGTTTTAGCAGCTCAGCTCTACTCAAGTAAATGGAGCTGAACTGCAATACCACAAACAACCTGGGGAAAGGAGTGGTGACTGATGGCTTAGCCATTGATAGTTTTAGTCTGCAGCCTGGAATAGGATGGCAGTCATAGGTCTCCTAGGGTTGTATCCATGTTTTCCAGTCAGACCTAGGACTGTATCCATCTTTTCCAGTCAGACCTAGGGCTGTATCCATCTTTTCCAGGCATTGTTAAAGGGGTTATCCGGCAAGGGAAAAGTTTTCGTTGATAGTTGCAAGTATATATAGAAAACAATAAAGAATCAATGCCCTCCTCTCCGCGCTCTCCTCATGTCCTCCTACAGGTCTCCGGGTGCCCTGCTAAATGATCCTGCCCTCAATTCTGAGACTGACTCGCCTCAGCAGTGACAGCTTGCTCAGCCAATGACTGACTGGGTTGGGAAAGCTCAGCAGCCAGTGATTGGCTGAGCGAGCGGTCACTGCTAAGGTGAGTCTGTCACAGAAGTAAGGGCAAGATCATTCAGCGGGGGATCTGGAGACCCGTAGGACCCGGGTAGTGCGGAAAGGGAAGAATTGATATTTTATTGTTTTCTATAAACTTGCAACAATATATAAAAACATTTCCCTTGCCGGATAATCCCTTCAATTAACGGCCGAAGGTTCTGGCTCGACCAAATTAAGAGTAAGTTCGCTCATCTCTAATACAATATCTCCTGCTGGTTAGGGGCAAAAGAGGGGTTGAATGCTGAGTGGTCTGGTGATTTACTCACCTTCCCAGGTTCTAGCAATCTGTCCTGCAGCATTAGCTTCCCTTTCTGTTCAGAACTGATCAGGGAGAGAGAAAACTGTTTGGCTCTTGAACGGCAGCACAGTTCTATGAAAGGAAGCTGGATGCTGTTAGCACATAGCACTCAGCTTCCTGTTATACCTTGCACTGAGCTAACACATTGCATCAGCGCATGTAAGGTACAGAGAGAGCTTTACAGCTATTGTTTTTTCTTGTAAAAAAGAGCATCTTAAAGAGTACTTGTTTTGAGGTGCTGAGACCATGATCGAATGTAAAAAGTACTGTGCTGGATACTCAATGGAAGTCAATACTATACTAAACTAATCCCCTCCCCTCCCCTGAGTATACTCAACATGACAATGAGTGGTTTTTGGATATATATTTATCAATTTGTGTAAAACAAAAACTGGGGTCATTTGCCTACAGCAACCAATCACAGCTCAGCTTTTATTTTACCAGAGCTTGCTAAGATATGAAAGTTGAGCTGTGAATGGCCGCTGTGGGCAAATGACACTAGTTTTTGTTTTACACGGATTGATGCATCTGGGCCTATGTAGTTATGGGTTCATTATGATGTCTGTAACTGAGGAATGGGGTAAGGAATATTATTAAGTAGTAGAAAGAAAATGGCAATCCATTGAGGACCCTTACCTGAATAGTCCAGCCCATTTCTTGAGCAGAGTTTCATTATATTTATCTCGGACTTCATATAGTAGGTCAAAGAGTCTATTCACTGGAAATCCATATCCCTAAGAGAGCAAAGAGAAACATATAAGAGCACAATGTCAGTGCTATTCATGTACTCCAAGTCTGGAAAATATCTTTTTTATTACTATTACAGAATTTTTGATAATTTAAAGGGGTATTCCAAGAAAAATTAACTTGAATAGGCAAAAAGCAAGATTATGGCAGGCCCGACCACTGAACCCCCTGCCGACCCCCGTATCGGCCCCCGACTTTTGTGTTATGAATAGAGCCGCAGGTACAGCACGAGACCCGTGGCGCCATTCATTTCTATTAAGGTGCCGGAGAACGCAGAGTACAGCGCTCTTCCAGCTTACTTGGCTCTTTCGAGCAATTCTATTCATTCCTATGGAGTCCTATGCCTGCACAGCAGCTCATCCATGGCCATCTTACAGATGTCACATGGTAGTGGCTCTTTAGAGGGGTTGTCCAGCGAAAATATTTTTCTTTCAAGTGAACTGGTTTCAGAAGGTTATACAGATTTGTAATTTACTTCTATTTATTATTCTCAAGTTTTCCCATACTTATCAGCTGCTGTATGTCCTGCAGTAAATGTTGTTTTCTTTTCAGTCTGACACAGTGCTCTCTGCTGCAAACTCTGTCCGAGAAAGGAACTGTCCAGAGCAGTAGCAAATCCCCATAGAGAACCTTCACTGCTCTGGACAGTTCCTGTCTCGGACAAGGGTGGCAGCAGAGAGCACTGTGTCAGACTGAAAAGAAAACAACATTTCCTGTAGGACACACAGCAGCTGATAAGTACTGGAAGACTTGAGATTTTTTTAAATAGAAGTAAATTACTAATCTATATAACTTTCTGATACCAGTTGATCTGAAAGAAAAATAATTTTCGCTGGACAACCCCTTTAAACCTGTAAAGGACTATTAAATAATTTCCTAGTAGTCTAATGAAGGAATATCTATTTGGACAAACAGCTATACTTCTTGACAGTTTGCAGCTGTTGGAAAGCAAAAAAATTCACATTTGCCCCGTGAAGCCATGAAAGGATTATTGTTCATTGATTAAAATGTATGAAGCAATAACAACACGGTGAACAGTGTGATTGTGCATTGATAAAACATTGGACAGATTGTATTTCTATTTGTCTGTTTTGTTTTCTAATAGAAAAACTGTCTGATTTCCAATAAGAGGTTTCCACACAGTACACCATGTTATAGTACAGTACACTAGCAGGATAACAGCGCCCTCTAGCTACTGTGCATTATATCTGTAGTGCAGGGGGGAGGCCTCCTTCTCACTCATACACACAAAAAATTGCAGCAGAATTTTTTGCTGATTTTCATTATGTAGTTTTTGTTACATTAAAAGACTTATGAGGACAAGAACTTGCAACTCATGGCTTGTAAAGAAATGTATCACCTCCTATTTTTCAACTACTTAAAGGGAAACTATGAGCAGGTTAGAAGTATCTAACCTGCTGATATGTCCCTATAGCGCATGGGGCACTGAGGATCAAGGGAAGTTTCGTACCTTCATCCTCGGTGCAGTTTCTGTGATATTAGGGGTTTAATCCCTATGCTTATAAGTTGTTTTGGAGCACTAAGGATGGGACTACGGCCTGCAATGCACCCATCTGCCCCCGGCCAGCTGACTCTGCTCATATTCATGAGAAGGTGTGAGACGCTGAGGGCGGACTGGTGCACTAGGGGTGGTAGTCCTGCCCCCAGTACACCAAAACAACTCCTAACCATAGGAATTTAACCCCTATTATAAAGTAAACTGCGCCATTGGATAAAGGTACGAAACTTGGGCGTTTTAGGGAGATATCAGGTAAGATACCTCTAAGCTGATTATATATATATATATACGGATAAAGGGGTAGAACGGCACTGTGTTGACTTACAGTTAATAAGCTTCCAGCTTGAGGGTGCACGACTCAGGTATCCGACCCCAGGTACCTTCAGAGTAGTAACGTAGAAAGGAAAGAGACGGCACTCTTCCTGTCTCTTCCCTTTCTACGTTACTACGTTACGTTACGACTTTCTACGTATATATATATATATATATATATATATATATATAAAACGTAACGTTACTACTTTCTACATATATATATATATATATATATATATATATATATATATATATATATTTATTTATACTCTGTATATGATTATGAGAGTGGCCATCCTGCTTGAGCTGCTTTTACCAGCATTTGCAGATATAGGGGAAGTAGGGATGGAGAACCTGTGGCCCTCAACATGTCAGAAAACTACAATTCCCATCATGCCTTGACAGCCAGAGACAAAGCCTTGGCTGTCCAGGCCTGATGGGAACTGTAGTTTTTCAACTGCTGGTCCACTGGTTTCCCATCACTGCAAAAACATGCACTATAGGAAACAATAGTCTGGAGCTGACTCACTGACTTCTATGGGAGTTTTCTAGGCATGCTCTGTGACCTGTACAGGGAGGAAATGAACCTATTATGAATGGCCTGATGCTCATTTATATACTGCTGTTACCTTTACTGTGACATTGCCTGTGATGATGGACAGAAGACTGAAAGTTTTCTCTTCAGAACACTAAGTGCCAGCTTACACTGAGCGGCCCACGTAAAAACTGAATGATTTCAGGTTTTTTTTTTTTATTTAAATAATAAAAAAAAATCTTAATTCTTATTCTCTAAGGGTATAAACTAAGTGAAGAAGCACCACACCAACAGGAGTCAAGTGTCTTCTTGAACATATGAAACACTGCAAGTCCCTTTATTGGCATCCATGTCTATCTGTCATGCGGTAGTAGGTCTAGAACTGTGAGTAGATGGATCCCCAGACACTGACCTGCAGAGTATCAGCAAACACAACAATCAGATTCTTCAGCTCCAGCACCAGATCGGGGTCCGTGCAGTACGACTGCAAAGAAATGAGATTTGTTAAGAGTCTTACTGGTTATCACACTCACACAGAGCTTAGAGGTGCAGTAAATAACAGGGCGAAGAAAGACACAGTCATAGATACCATAGGATTAATGTTCTGGTTTTAAGTTTAACTCTTTAATTACTGGAAACATCAACCGTTCAACTAGAACAGTAAAAGTGAAACACTGACAAGTGAAACAGACAACATTAGTTGCAGCAGTAAACAGTCAGGATGTTAGAAGAGAAAAAAAATGCCCATAAAACACACCCTCACCATCACTGTTAAAGTGTAATCTGTTTCGTCCCAGCTCTGCCGCAGCCATACATTTCATTACTGCACATGGAATATGTGACCTCTGATCAGCTACCATCTTCACCTATGTATTATTTCCCATTCAAGTCTATGATGTTAAAGGGGTTATCCAGCGCTACAAAAACATGGCCACTTTCTTCCAGAGACAACCCCTCTCTTGTCTCCAGCTTGGGCGTGTTTTTTTTCTGCTCAGTATCATTGAAGTGAATGGAGCTTAATTGCACACCGCACCTGAACTGCAGACAAGAGTGGGGCAGTCTCTGGAAAAAAGTGGCCATCTTTTTGTAGCACTAGATAACCCCTTAAATATGGACAAAGAGCCTGACCCATCCATGTTTTACATTGACGGTCAGTGTAGGCTAAGATAATGCTATAGGTTATAGAGGTTGAAGCCTCTGTGAGAATCTAGCTTCTTTTTTAAAAAAGTTTCAGAAAGTTATATAGATTTGTAATTTACTTCTATTTAAAAATGTCTAGTCTTTCAGTACTTATCAGCTGCTGTCTGTTCTGTAGGAAGTGGTGTTGTCTTTTCAGTCTGACACAGTGCTCTCTGCTGTCACCTCTGTCCATGTCAGACTCTGTCCAGAGCAGGAGAGGTTTACTATGGGGATTTGCTGCTGCTCTGGACAGTTCCTGACTCGGACAGAGGTGGCAGCAGAGAGCACTGTGTCAGACTGGAAAGAATACTTCCTGCAGGACATACAGCAGCTGATAAATATGGGAAGACTTGAGATTTTTACATTGAAGTAAACTACAAATCTATATACCTTTCTGAAACCAGTTGATTTGAAAGAAAATTGTTTTTGCTGAAGTACCCCTTTAAGCCAGAAATGAGAGGGGCTCCTCAACCATTAACAATCAGGTTTGTATCATCAAAGGCTAAGTAATAGAGAAATCCCAGTCCGTGCCCACCATAGCCAGCTCCGTCTGTAGGCAGCGAGTGCGCTTTAAGAGTATCACGCAATAAAATAACAACAAGGAGCAATCGGAGTTTCATAGCATGAATTAGACAGCAGCGGAGGCTTATCTCTCCTATTTCAGACAATTTATTGCTTGGCTCAATTCCATCTTCTTCAAAGAGGTGTAAAATTGCACAGACAAAAGCAACTGGCACTGGGTTAAAGCCGAACAATGCTCTCTGCTGAGACCTGCCGAGTATCCTGGGTATTGAAACCTTCATGTCACACAGATGTACTCAAAGTAATAATACTGTCAGCGCTACTTGTAATTGCACTCGCTTCTGCCAAGAAGCAATGTGAATGTAAGCTTCCTCGATTATCAGAGCTGGAAAAACGATAAGAAGAAACCTTTCAAGACTGACCTTTAGATAGATCTTTGCGGACAATATGTGTCGTCACGTAACTCTAATCTAATGACCCCCACCACCCCCCCCCCCCCCCCCAAAAAAAGAAAGGGACTAAGAATCATTGAATAAAATATATTTCTAAGTTCACAAGGTTCGGAGTGCCGCATTTCAGGTGCAAATGTCAAACTATTCCTATTCCGCAACATTTACTGATTCTGGCTACTACTAGCTGCCACCAGGGGGATCTTAGGAGCTTAGTGAAGACAGATGTATTATTGAGTTCAATGGAACTTCTTTAATATTTCCTGGTTACACTAGCACAGGCACATGCAAAAACTGGAGAAGGAAACCAACATGTTCTAGATCTAGATAATCCTTTCTCAAGGTAGGCTAGACAGTACTTTTTTCTCCCATTGGAGAGACCTGACTGCTGTATGGGGATATACAAACAATGATCCATAAGAAAATGTAAGCATAATAGCTCTAGCCATCCAGCCCCCTGCTATGTATTCATGAAGGGCAAGAACAGCTGTCTTTATATGGGCGACTCATGTATAATCATGTTTTAAGGCTATTTTCTAGGTCTGATGATAAGTTTGCATGATGGGAAATATTGGTTGTAAATACCTTTCTTCTTAATTTCCCATTTTGTTGCTTGCATTAAGAAGCTGTGAGCCTGCGATGGTAATCATGTCCATCTAACACCAATGCACTATAAAATGTTAGGTACCCATATAGACAGGACAGGTTTTCACCCTCTAAAACTATCAATGTTCCATTCACTGCCTGCAAACTCTTTGTGATGCAAATAAGCTCTCTTCCAGAAGGGAGAAAAATGTCCCTCTAGTGCCACCTACAGGTGGTTACCTTGCTAAACAGGGAGAAATTGATACATTGGGAGAATCTATCATTTGCAGCTTGCACTTCTCCTCAATGTATGTCTGAATTCTGCAAAGTTTAAATTTTTTTCAATGTACCTTCTTGACGTATGGTGTGTACACCACCTATGTACACCAATCTAAGAAAAATCTATTGTTAAAAAAAAAACACAGAAAGTAAAGCAAACCATTCTCTTAATTTCTAGTAAAGCAAAGCAAGATGGAAACTATTATGTCCTTAGCTACCAACACGATAACCACAGGACTTTGCAGTAGTTGGTATCCATGGCTAGCATTGTAGGATTTAAGGGGTTGTCCGATGGGATGAATGCCCTGCTCAGCCAATGAGTGTTTGCAGCAGTGACCTGCCTAAGCCAGTGATTGGATGAGCAGGCATTTCCTGTGTGCCAAGGTGGGATGAGGAAGTGGTAAACAGCTGAGACTGTTAAGCATGTAAGTGGCAGCAAACAGCAGGAGAACAGCACAGTGTGATGACTCCCGACTCAGTGTCATGCGACTAAGGCAAATCTACAATCAGACCATCTCTGTCTAAACGCTTAAGGGGGCTTTTATGAAGGTTACAGCCGAGGTGTACGCCAGGGAAAAGGCTTAGATCCGCCCCTTCTCCCCGGCGTATGCCTGCCCCTCTCGCCCAATGGGTGGGTCAGTGGGCACAGCAAGGCGGGAAGGAGGTATGGCCTTCTCCTAATCCTCATTCATCATGATTTACGCATGCTTGCAGGCATAAATTATGATATAAATCTACACCTGCTGGGAGATTTGTTGCGTCGGGCACAGGATTGGGCCCCCGCCATTCACTCCCAACTGATCAAAACTTTTGATATGTCTCTAGGAAAAGTCTTTTGAAGCAACCAGTACACTTTAAGACAAGTGGCTTAGGTATCCATCCCAATGGCCAACCCCTTTATTGTCAGTGTTTAAGACAGTGCCAACATCATGAAGAGCTAAGGTTCACAGTAAAAATGTCTTGGCCAGGTTGATGTCAGAGGCCGGGTATTGGGGATGAGGCTGGGGACTACTTCTTGGTGGGACTCTTCGCACTGAACTATTCAGTCTGATCTAATGAAGAGGTCAGAGGAGACTAATGAGGACAGATTGCAATAATAACAGCAGATTAACTTTGCATATTCTAAAGTGCAGGACTATGAGTGCGTTTTAAGGGCCCAGTCAGTTGTAAATCAGAGAAGGATTATGCAAATAGCCCATGGATGTGGCTCACAGCCTGAGTCTTCTAGAAAGAAACAATAGCCTGGCAGGTCTCCTTCTAAATCTGAACAACATCTAATTACAAAAAAAGCACAATGATGGAAGAGTGATTTCTCACTTTGACATTCCCGGCTTTTCAGCGTACACTGGTCTTTTCTTTGCTACGAGCACAGAAGCTGGCGATCCTTCTTACTTACCGAGTGTGTGCGGAGGGCAGCGATGATCTTAGACTGCGCCATGGTCCACAGCTCCGTCGTGTAGGTTCCTGTTACCAGCCCTTGTGTTACATGTAAAATGTGATCTTCCACCACAAAAAAACTAAAGTAAGAGGAAAACCATAATGATCACATGAGGAGGAGGGAGAAAGGATGAGTCGGGGTGCAAGAAGTCTTCTATCACTGCAGCCGACAATGTACAGGGAAGGGGCAAACACTGCAGAATCACCAAGGATAACATTATTTATTATAAAAGACAGAGATTTACTAGAAGGAAACATGAACCATGTATACTACACTGTCAGGAAGGATGCCGAGAGAGATGGATGGATAGATAGGAGATAGATAGATAGATAGATAGATAGATAGAAACAGCAAGAGACCGCAGCACACCGAAGTAAAGGTGAATAGTGTTTATTCCATCATCAAGGTACATACAACGTTTCGATTCAATCCAGAATCATTATCAAGCATGCTTGATAATGATTCTGGATTGAATCGAAACGTTGTATGTACCTTGATGATGGAATAAACACTATTCACCTTTACTTCGGTGTGCTGCGGTCTCTTGCCGTTTCTACATTGGGGATCCTATGCCATAGGACTTTCACTGCACAGCACCCACCGCTCTGGATCTGGACGTGCGGCTGTTACTCTGCTCTAGATAGATAGATAGATAGATAGATAGATATGAGAGAGAGAGAGATAGATAGATAGATAGATAGATAGATAGATAGATAGATAGATAGATAGATAGATAGACAGACAGACAGACAGATAGATAGATAGATAGATAGATAGACTGGAATTTCACTGAAGACTATGTAACAGAATTGTATGTGACTATATAAAGCCTTGTCATAATATTTCCCTCATTTCCCAGTCTGGCCGGGTGTAGCTCGTCTCCTCCTCCACATGACTACTTACCCTACAATCTGGCTGAAGTATTTCCGATATCCTTCCACTGTCTCGTGCTTTAACAGAAGGAAGAAAACAGACAGTAGAGCTATCAGTGTCTCCATCTGGAGGCTCAGACTATCTCACTGTACCATAAGAGCGAGCTGCACTCACCATGTTCGCTTGGGGTTGCAGGACTAAGCGCGCCTGTTTCTTTCGTTGTTTTCTATAGTAGTTTTCAAAGACTTCTTTATCGCCCTAAAGTAAGAAAGCACAAACCATAGAGATGATCTGTGGACCGTGGGGATTCTGACACGGCATAATCACTGACATCAGTGAGAACAGAGTATTCAATGCACTGTAAGGATTTGTCGGAGGACAGGTCATAGATTGTAGGTAACATTTGTAACAATCTAATCTGTCATTATCATAAATGCCGCACCTGGGAGTGCACTGTATTTGAGCATCAGGAAGGTCAGGATGAACAGAATTACACAGACCGAGAGGATCTGTATTTCCCACAAAACAACTATTCTGGCATATTTTTTACTTTTATTTGATATTTTTGGACTGTGTTGTAACATTGCTCTGTTATTCTTCCTAACAATGAATGAATAAATTGACATCTGAACACTACTATTCCCTTTGTCAAAGGGGTGTGTCCCTATAAACATTGTAGCACTTCCACTGATCAGCACACTTAGGGGTGTGTCCCTACACAGTCTGATACTAACAGCTTTGACTGGACAATATTAGGGTGAGTTCACACTGAGGAATTCTCACGGATAAACTCCGACGGCTATATGCACTCACGGACGTGCGCCTTTCCGCCGGCTCCATAGACACCATTTTATGGGTCGGCTGATTCCGCATTATGCCGAAAGAGCTGACATGTCAATTCTTTCGGCGGAATGCGGATTCAGGTGGCCAATAGAATGGTGTCTATGGAGCCGGCGGAAAGGCGCGCATCCGTGAGCGCGTACAGCCGGCGGAATTCCACAGAGTTTATCCGCGAGCATTCCTTAGTGTGAACCCACCCTTAGAGTATAGGGACACGCCCCCATTTAGCACCACCTAGTTGTCAGTTTTATTCATGAAATTTAAAGTGACACTGTCACCCCCTTTTTGCATTCTGACTCCTCTACACAGGTGTAAAGGGTAAATTTTGCAGTTTTAATACCTTATTTTATATCATACGTCATGGTGCTTGTTCCACTAAAAAGTGATCTTTTATCATCTGTGGATTGTGCTACCTGGGTGGGGCTTCATGGCTGAAGTGTCACTTAACCCCGCCCACATCACTTAGCCCCGACCACTATAGGTCCTGCACCCTGTGATGTCATTTGCGTATAGGTCCCGCCCCCTCAGCAGCCATTGGAACAGGCCAGCCTAAAGGTCTGGGTCCCAACCCCTCTAGGCCAGCCTATACCAATGGCTGCTGAGTGGTCTATAGACAGATGACATCACAGGGGTGGGGCCTACAGTGATGATGTGGGCGTGGCTAAGTGGCTCTTCAGCCGTGAAGCCCTGCCCAGGTAGCACAGTCCACAGATGCTAAAAGATCACTTTTTACTGGAACAAGTGCCATAATGTATGACATAAAATAAGGTATGAAAACTGCTAAATTTACCCTTTACACCTGTGTAGAGAAATCATAATGCAAAAAGGGGGTGACAGTGTCACTTTAAGTAGGAATAATAGACATTTTTTTTCAATTCCCATAATATTTTTTATATTGATTTTGTATAATGGCATTTATCTACATTACACAAGACACATCTAATAAATAGCACAAGGCATAGCTGTAAGAAAATGAGGGAACTTGGCTACATAGCCCTCACACTAGACTTTTCACCTTTTCAAAGCTAGAGCCCCAGTCATGTCACAGGGGTCCCCCCCACACCCCTCAGGATTAGCGTTGGAGCTGTTGGCGCAGCTATGTTTTACAGCCCCTCCCCAGCTCCTGATCACATGGGTGCTGTAATCAAATGTGCCCAACCACCATGATGAATAAGCCTGTTAATAGACGCTGACCTGTTGAAACATCTCTCGGCAATGTTGCAGCCATAATAAGGGCATCCCGGGTGATAGCCCTCTGACCTAATTAACTTGTGTGACCACAAACCTGACCATTCTTTATCTCATGCTTCCTTATAAAGTTGTCAACCAAGAAGATACTATAAAATTTATTAAAAAATAATATAAATGCCTAAAAAAAAAAAAAACACACAAAATAAAACAAACAAGTTTACCAACTAATACATCTCAGCTTCAGGGGGTTTTCTCGTCTCCCCTTATTACAGAAGACCCTCTCCTTTCTTTGTCAGTGACATCCTGGTGATCTCATTAAGAAGAACCATTCAGAAAGCACCATCTGTGCGCCTGAAACCAGTGCCCCACGAGCGTCTCATCTACCTACTGAATACAGCATCATTTGTATGCAAGAAGAATAAAGCAGCTTAGCATTTTGATTTTTTTAGGGGCACGAGGTTATCGCTGGGTCACAGTTACTTAACATTCCATTACTTGATACCAGCACTCCCCCCTTCCGAGCCAGGAACACAATAAGAGGCACGCGGAAGAGGTAAAGCAGCAGCAAAGAGTAACTCACAGAGAGCCTGATGGTGGAAAACCTAAGTACAATGCCCCATCATGACTGCTGGAGCATTCTACTGTAGCACAATACATTTCTTACTAATATCACAGGAAGAATTATGTTACTCAGTCTATTCCTGTGTACTTTACTCCCATAGATGGCAATACACCAAAAGGGGGGGGGGCAAGGGATGCCAAAACACACTGCAACAATGGCCGTGGATTTCAATGCGGCCGCGAACGCAAAACTTATATCTGCCGAATTAAACTTGATTTTAATGTAAAAAAAATTTCTGAGTGGTTTCTCGGGCTGGGCGCAGTATTTAAAGTAAATGACCTGTTTCATCCCGTTTATAATCATGCTAGGAATCAAAATTAAACAACGGCCATAGTTCCACGACTAGCCCGTACGATCGTAATTCTACGGCCGTAGTTTTGGCTGCAAAAGTCCGGACGGTGAAATCAACGGCCGTTATTTTACGTAGTGTGAACACAGCCTAACATCTCAAGGTGCTGGACCAATGGGGTCACATACGTTCTAATGGTACAAGGGATCAAAATGCAGAGGAGGACCCTATATCCTCAAGGTGGTCTTAGGACCTCCATACACATTAGAAAAATCAATCCAAACCTGAGGATTTTCAGCTCACTGCTTAACATGTATGGGGGCCTCCCAACACTCCCCTATGGAAGACGTTGGGTTAGCGAAGGATCAGGCATGTTGGGGTTCCACTGCCGAATCCTAAGCTGCCTGAGGAGCCTGATAGAGGCTTACCTTCTCCATTTAGGACAAATGAACACTGGTGGGCTTACATAAAATTTGAATTAATACTGGGGGGCATAAAGTATATTAGAATTTGTTCCTGGTGGCTTAGTGTGAAATTGGGGGTTCATAGCTGGAGGTTAATATATCATTTCCTGGTAGTCTAGTATACAACAGACAGTTACCTTGTAGTCTAGGGTGTATCAGAGGGTTAAATATTTTGTATCCTGGTGGTCTAGTGTAAAATAGGGGTGAGATTTGGTGATCTAGGGTACATTGGGCAAGTTAATTTGTTCCCTGGTGGTCCAGTGTAAGACAAATGACCTGGTGGTTTACTTACCTCTCCAGACTATAGTGATGTGTGATAACAAACAATTGGCTTAAAAGTATTAAATATTTCCTCTTTATTGCTGATCAGGCTTTAAACACATTGGTATTAAACACATGGTGTCATCACTGACAGCAGCCACCATGCATTTCAACTGCACTTAATTTTAATTATGGTTGCAACCCTGATTAAGATCGTTTACGTACAGTCGAAACACGCTGGGCTACTTTACAGGGTGTCTCTTGATAATATGGATGGGATAATAAACCCTGATGGCAAAAAGAGGAAATATTTTATACATCCAGTGAAAAGTGAACTGGTCAGAAAGCTGTACAGATTTGTAAATTTATTCTACTTAGAGAAATTGGTGTCTTCTTTTCAATCTGACACAGCGCTCTCTGCTGCCACCTCTGTTATAGACAGGAACTAATTAGAGCAGGAGAGGTTTTCTATGGGAATTTGCTGCTGCTCTGGTCAGTTCCTGTCATGGAAAGAGGTGGCAGCAGAGAGCACTGTGTCAGACTGAAAAGAATACACTACTTCCTGCAGGACATACAACAGCTTTTTTTTTTAAATAAAAGTAATTTACAAATCTGTATAACTTTCTGACACCAGTTAAAGAAGAAGTCCAGGCAAATTTAAAAAAAAAATCACAACGGGCAGGATGTGGGTGGAACATACTAAACAATCTATACTTACGGGTCTCTGTGCCTTTGCAGCACCGCATCCCAATCCTGGACCCCCACCAGGATTCCCCATCTCTTCCCCCCTGCTACATCACGACTCGGCTGACAAGTGCCCCACTCAGCCAGTTAGTGACTGGGATGGGACACCGCTGCAGTCACTGACTGGCTTAGCCGGCTATCTTCCATCCTTTCCCACCAGGTCATGACGTACAAAGAAATGGAGAAAAGATGACATCCGGTGGGCCTGGCAGCTCTGTGATGCGGCACTGCAAGAGTACAGAGCCTGGTAAGTATAGGTTGTTTATTATGTTCCTTCCACCCACCCCCTGCCCATAGTCTAATTATTAATTTGGCTGGAATTCTCAGGTAGCTTCACACGTAGCGCAGCGGATTTGATGGTGCGGATCCGCAGCAGATTTGATCTAAATAACTGAACACAGCATTAAATCTGCTGTGGATCCTGTATGTGTAAATGCAGCCTTAAAGGGGTTGTCTATCGAAAATCTTTTTCTTTCAAATCAACTGATATGAGAAAGTTATGTAGATTTGTAATTTATTGCTATTAAAATATCTCAAGTCTTCCCATACTTATTAGCTGCTGTATGTCCTGCAGGAAATGCTGTTTTATTTTCAGTCTGACACAGTGCTCTCTGCTGACATCTCTGGCTGAGACAGGAACTCTGTCTTGGTTTTCTATGAATCCCCATAGAAAACCTCTCCTGCTCTGGACAGTTCCTGCCTTGGCCAGAGATGTCAGCAGAGAGCACTGTGTCAGATTGAAAATAAAACAACATTTCCTGCAGGACATACAGCAGCTAATAAGTATAGGAAGACTTGAGATTTTTTAATAGCAATAAATTACAAATCTACATAACTTTCTCATATCAGTTGATTTGAAAGAAAAAGATTTTCCCTTGAGTTTAAGTTAAAACTATTATTTTTCTCTGGAGAACCCCTTTAAGGGACGGGAAAAAAAACACTCAAAAGGCTTTATCTAACTTTCTTACCATGGTTTTAGTACTATGCTCCTTGTGCTCCTTTCCCTTATCCTACGTTTGCCTTCCTCAACAAAGTAACTTGACAGGTGGGAGATTTACGCCTTGTACATCTTCACGGACACCGACTTGATTTGTACAATTTCACTGCATAATGTTCCCTTTCCTCAGCCACAGTACAGTATATCACAGCAGTCACATCCTGCAGGTTCTGCATTAGAAATTCGCATTTCCCTCCTAAACCTGGAATTCTTTATCGTTATGACACAACTATAAAATTTTTATTACAGGAAAACAGGTCGGAGAAGATTTATAGCGCTCGGGAAGATACGGGACTAATCACGAGAATCTCAATCGAGGAGCGTGGGGAGACTATTATGAGGGAAGATGGCGCTTTTCATGGGGTGGAAGTACAATAAAAAGACAACTAAAAAGGTCAGTTTTGTTATTTACCACCGAACAGCGAGGGATAAAATTGTCACCCGATTTTAATGAGTTAATCCAAAAACCGAGAGAAACAAATGGAGAAAATTACTGAAGGGCATTCTCCATAATAAATGGGAATTTATGATGGTTAAGAGTTTGCCATAAAGGTGAGGGCTTAATAACAGGCCGGGCTGACCTGCACTGGAGGTTAACCTCTTCACCGGGCCATACGTTACAAGGAGAAAGTCGACAAAAAAAAAAAAAATTCTACAAAATTTCCAACTTTGTGTGAACGACACCAGTTTATATCTTACCTAAAAACTTGTAGAAGAAATCTTCAGATTAGAATGAAGAATACTTGTCTTTTCAGATGAATATATGTGTTTAAGCCATACTGTACCCACATAAAAGCGCCATATGGTGCCATGGTATTAACACATTATACCGTGGCTTATATCTATGACCAAACAATATCACCAGCCGCACTGTACATATAATAGTATAAACCAGATAATTCCTTAAAGGGAAGCCAGATTATTTCTTAAAGGGATAATTCCTTAAAGGGAATGTGTCATCTAGAATTTCTTTTTACAGTTATGAGATACGGAAGTACGTTTTTTCCTCATGTGTTTTTATTTTTCAATTGCATTTCTTTCTGTTTATTTTTTTCCTACTTTGGTATGGGACAGCCATTGCTTAGCTTCTGATTCCCATCATTTAGGGTTATGTTTTACAGAAGCTATATGGACACAGGAAACAATAGGAAAAGGGTATTTCCATGGGAGCATTTTCTAGGCATGCTCTGTGACCTTTGCAGGGGGTCACTGTGCAAGAAGGGGGAGGAGGAGGGGATCTGTGGTGGATCCTGTGTTATCTATACACACTGGTGTGACCCTTTACTGTACTCCTGCCTCCGATAATAAGGAGGAGTCTGTATTACAGAACACAACATTCACGCTGATCATTAGGCCTTGTGAGAAGATTAAAAACTGCAAGATTTCAAGATTATTTTATGATATAGATGATAAAATGGAAAATTAGAGAAAAAAAAAAAAATCACCAAAAAAATTCTTAAAATATATAACTCAAACAGGTCCTTTTCTGATGACCCATTCCCTTTAACAGTTCACCTTGTGTTCTATATATTGGTAATATCTACAGTGTCTATATAATAGCAATAGTCAAAACGATTACTTGTTTATCGTGGTATCACCAATGGTGCCAAGAGAAAAACATTAGCCCAGTGACCCTATAATACCGATGGTGCACATATAACCAATTATAATGCCCATTTAATGTACTCCACTTACCTCAATCATACTTCAGAGCTGTGCTCCATCTCCAGTGACAAGGACTTACATATGAAGAGCCTAGTAAGGTGCGCCAAAACACAAATCAGCTTTCTACTAAAAGGACCTATGAGTTTAACCATTTACCATCTGCAGAGCTGTGTGGAGTTGTATCAGTGCACGATGCAGCAGAGCTGGCTGAACAACCACCACTACTACTGATACTACTATTGCCAGACATAACGTGACTAATTTATGTTTGACAACAATAACTTTAGAAGATACCGATGAGGTGGGTTTTAGAATTTAACACCATGAAAACACATGAAGACTGGGTAACATGTCCAAAATTACTATTGGTCAGACAGTAAATCAATTCCATCTTAATATATATATACTGTATAAGATATAGAAAGCTTCACTTACCAAAACCGTATAGATGTGCAGACACCGATATACAGGAGTAAAATCTACCAAATCCTGGACACTAAGGACCTGCAGAGAGTATGGCATTTACATATCATTATAGACGCTAAGTATTCACAACATCTTCCCAAGTTTCCGTACTGTGCCTACATACAGCGTACCTGCCACTTTAAGAAATGACCAATGTAAGGGGCCTATTCCATAGAGCGATAATCGTCCTGAATCGTCCTGATTCGACCGATTATCTCTCCGTGGAATAGGGAATACGATCAGCCGTTCATTAAGGCGCAAACCTAAAATCATCGGTCACCGACAGCGCATCGCTACGTGGAATAGCAGTGCGCAGCGAGCGACCTACAATTTAACAAGCCATACATTACCTCACCAGGCTGCAGGTGCTCTCCTGCACTTCTTCCCCCCAGGTCCCGCGTGTAGCAGCAGCTTTGGAGCGGCCTGTCTAAGCTGACAGACCGCTCAGCCAATCACTGGCCGCATCGGTCCTGGCCAGTGATTGGCTGAACGGTCTGTCAGCTTATGTCCAGCCATGCTGGGAATTGTAGTTTTGCAACAACTGATGACTTACATTACACAGATTTTTTTTTTTTGTGGCTGGTACTTTGTGCAATATATACATATGTTAATGTTTTTCTCTACAATTACAGCTAACCCTAAACCAAGCGCCATCGTAAACAGTAATACCTCCTCCTCTGCATCTTCATCTTCCAGCACTGGACTTTTTGGTGTCACCCCATCCTCCCCTCCCGCAGAATGACCATTTATTATGTACATGGGCTTTTTGTACGAAACATTGGTCTGTCGGTGCAAAGCAGCATGGAAGGTTTTCTGCTGCTGGGCCTGTTATAGAAAGAGAAAGATCCATTACTACTATAGAAGGTGATGTCTACCACTGCGTAACATGACGGCAGAGGAAACTGCTAACTATGATGGCAATAGCCTCCAGGTTATACGCTCTTCACAAACCATGATCTTGCCTGGCAAACCATGATTTTGCAGGGACAAGAAAAGTAAAAAAAAAAACAAAAAACAACAATATAAGAGCAAAATGACATAAGTTGTAAAAGTTACCTGCTTCATTGCGGTCTCCCCTATTTTGTCTGAATGTTTCCTGATACTTTCAAGGAAGTCTTTGAGGCCAGACATGGAGATCTCCTTGATCTCTTCTCGTAACTTGGGAAGATTCTCCGCCATGATCTGGCAGAAACGGTACTGGCACACTTTGGGGAGATAAACGTGTTCAAGTTGTTCCATTGTCTTTAGAGCAGAATAATACCTGTAAATGAGAAGAGGCCCAACGTTAATGGGCGTTCTCCATGAGTGCAAGGAACAGGCATTGGGGACCAGGGATGACTGGTGGAAGCTCAGGTTACTTTTTTCCTTCTTCACAGAAAAGAAACTGTTTTATATCAGCAGCAAGAATTTACACAAGACAATTACAAGCTATGTGATAAAGTATATATAAAAGTTATAACAATTGCACCATCAAGGTAGGCAGTAAGCTGGTGTATGCAAACCGTATCACCCTATTTACCTGTGTTTCTAGCAGACATAACACTGAGTGGATGGGTTATAGCAGGAAGCCAGAAGAAAATGATCCAGTGGGGGGCTGGGAGCCTGCTGACTTGGCGGTACGGGGATTCTTTATTATGTTCTCCCCACCCCCTGCCCACACTGGTCCATCCTGTCCAACCAAACACCCAGGATAAGCAGGCATTGTCTGTCTCTACAGAGGAGAATGGAAGTGTTGCCAAATTCAAGACAGCACATGCTCATTCTGCTCTCTGGACAAAGATAAGGACTTGGGGCATCTCATTTTTGGCAAAAGACGGCATCCAATCCAAGTCGTCACTGTCCTACACATCTTATAGTCTGGATATGAATTCTTACGACAGCTCTGGGGGTTATCTCACCTGTAACTGTAAGGCAGCAAGAAGACCCCTTGTAAACCTATTATCCTGCAAGGAAAACTCAATGCAACCACTAGGATCCCAAACTATCCTCAGTAATCTATGTGTGATGTAAGTGCTATGTTACTGCCCTGTGCATCTTAGTCCCTTCTAACGCATTCTATCACTGCCATGTGTAGGAAGGCCAGAGATCAGCCAACATACAAGACTACACTTGACTGATCAGATCATTGGCACTGGTCACTATTATGTTTGTAATAGATTATGTACATACATAACAGGAGAACATTATGGAGTGTTATATACATATACAGGGTACAGGCATCTTATAGACAGCAATGTGACGGGAGTCTATTCCTATCAATATTAGGGTCTGATAGCCTTTTAGTACCTCTCAGCTCTGCGTTCAGCTTCACAGGATTGGGTAATATACTCTGCAAAGCAACCCGAAGGCCTTCCCCTCTCTACCTCTGTGTGAAGACGGCCATATTCCAGATTTACAGCCCATATGACCGGCATTATTGCAATGTTTTGATCGGTATAATTGGAATTATAAATACATAAAGAACATTTCATAAATCCCATGTAAAGAGAAGAGGATTATGAAATAAGCAACTGGTAATAAAGAGGTACAGTATCAGCAGGTCACATGCAGAAAGCCGCACTTATAGTGGCCAGCAGGCCGAATAGGAACCAGTCCCTAGCTGAGAAGTCTGATGTACATAGGCAAAAGATTGCCAAAGACAATATCTTCTCCCCATTCTACTGAATGACTCGTGTAACAAGGTTTTTTCTAAAAGTTTTAAGATAAGAGTTTTAACTGAACTAGAATTAAAGGGGTAGTGCGGTGTTTAACATTTATTCACTAAATAACACACATTACAAAATTATACAACTTTGTAATGTGTGTTATTTAAATGAATGGCCACATTCTCCGTGTTCCCCCACCCCAGAAGTGTGGTGCAGTATACTTACTGAATCACTGTCGACCCTGGCCACCATCTTGGGTTGAACACGCTATCTTCAGGAGGCCGGTCGGACCGCTCCAGACGTCTCTCATGCCGGCCTCCCTCTGCCGCGTCATCAGCTGCTCAGCCGCTATTGGCGGCTGGGGTCGACAGCGATTCAGTAAGTATACTGCACCACACTTCCGGGGTTGGGGCCATTCACTTAAATAACACACATTACAAAGTTGCATAACTTTGTAATGTGTGTTATTTAGTGAATAAATGTTAAATGCCGCACTACCCCTTTAAGTGAGGTCCAATGGTCATAACCCAGGTGAGGAGTAGCCAAACTTATTGTAACAGAATAAGTATAGACGTGAGCATTATCGTAATCTTCTGTCATGCCCCTTTTTGAGGTTTCTAAGTAAGAGTATGTGCACACTACGGAAAAGAGGTGGAGAACTTTAAGAGGATTCCGCTGCATGCAGAGGCATAGCTAGGATTCATGGGGCCCCATAGCAAAAAACTCTACGAGACCCCCCCTCCCCTACGCACAACACAAAGTACTATATATATATATATATATATACTCGGTGATGTGGCCAAAAACTTAAAGCGTAACTGTCATGTTGTTTTTTATTGCAGAAATCAGTAGTATAAGCGATTTTAAGAAACTCTGTAATAGGTTTTATCAGCCAAAAAAGCCTCCTTCTGTACTCAAGAAGCAATCTCCCAGCCTCCCCCCCTGACTTCTTATCTGTGCATTATCAGGCAAACACGTCTTCATTACAGAGAAGCCAGTGAAGACGGGTTCTGCTCTCTCCATTGTAAGCCTATGAAGAAGGGAGGGGCTGAGGTAGATGAGGGAGCAGGAAGAGGTGACATGAAGGTCAGCTGCTTGTAGACTCTCTGGGCACCTAAAACGCTAAATTCAGGTGTCAGAAAGGTCAGTGCTTTTCTATGAACTTACTGAGAGAAGATTGCAGGGTGTTGTGCTGTGCAGAAATCCTCCGTGCTCAGTCACTCCTAGCAGCCCCTCCCCTCTCCATAGCCACATAATGGAGACAGAAATCCTGCTGCATCTGATGTGAGGGGGGAGGCTGGGAGATTGCTCTTTCACTACAGAAGGAAACTCTTTTAGTACATAAAACCTATTACAGAGTTTCTTAAAATCGCTTGTACTGTTGATATTTAATGTTTTCAGAAAAATGACCCTGAAATGACAGTTACGCTTTAACTCTCTTGTGGCCAGAGGCAGAAGCAGCTACAAAAGTGACTGGCGGAGCAGCAGAATGGCTGCTAACTCTGTCAGTCCACTGTATTTAACTTTAAGGGCCCATTAAGCGCCCTTATGATTAAATACATTGGTGCAGGAGCGGACTACCTTCTACTTAACCCCTTATGTACTGCAGTGTGTAAGTGACCCAATCTTCACTTACATGATGCAACACAAAAAAAAAAAAAAGACAAGGAGATCTCTGCTTCACTGCTCATGTACTGATAACCTCTGACCTCTGCAAGGAGCGTCCCACATTTTCCTACTTGGTTGCAGCAGCCAGAGAACAGAGGTCAGGGGTTATCAGAGCAGTGAAGCAGAGATCTCCTTGTCCTCTGCTTATCAACCCATTTTTATGTAGCAGCATGTAAGTGAACACTGGGTCACTTACACACTGCAGTACATAAGGGGTTAAGCAGAAAGACACAGGACGGCTCTTATCTTCCATGTGCATCCCCGGGTCTCCCTCCTGTACGGGCCCCATAGCAGCTACCTGCCCTGTCTCTATGGTAGATACGCCCCCATTCTGCCTGTCCCATAGGCTCCATCGTATTCCCATGCAGATTCCACCATCCGCCCAAAGATTTGACATGTCTGAGTATAAAATAGAGCCTATGTGATGGACGGGACTTCAAGCTGGGGCGTGCAGGGGAATCCGTTTGAAGTTGTCCACTGATATTCCATAGCGTGCACATACCCTTACTCCATAACAGTGATAGTTGCATCCAAATTTTTTTCATATAGACCAAGCTGCAGCCCTCCGAGAGTATGAGTTGTCCAGGGAAATACTATTGATGGCATATCTGCCATGTTACTGCAGCCACAGCTGCTGTTCATTTATAAGAGCTAAGGCTGCAGCAGCGCAGTGCAGCCACTACACGGAGTAAGGAGCCCCATTCTCTGTACAGTCTAGGTGCAAACAGCTGATTGGCAGGGGTAGCCCACTCATCTACTCTCAATGGCCTTCCCTGTGGACAGGCCATCAATAGTATTTACTTGGAAAATCCCTTAAAGTCTTTTACTAAAAAGAGCCAGGAACAAAATACTATGAAGGGGTACCTTTCCCTAAGAGGAACTGAAAGTCAGCAAAACTTGCTAATGTCAGCAGGCCTTGCTGATTTTATAATATGTACGGAGGCCTCCCAAGTCTCTCTTATAGGAGAAATCAGAGGAAAGAAGAGAAGAATGCTGAATTTTAATACCTGGTCCGTTTGTCCCCCTTAAAGGGAATCTGTCACTAGTTTTATTCCACCTTAGTATAAAAAAGTGACAAATGCTGAACAGATCGGTGTATTACTTACATAATTCTGTTCAGCCGTTCTCCTAATATGCAGGAGAACAGGATTCAGGCCACACCCCTCCCCCCCGCCCATCGGCTGCTGATTGACAGTTGACTGCCTTTATACAGCAGGGATAGATAACTGCCAATCAGCAGCTGGTGGGCGGAGTTTTATGCTTCATTTGAATATTGAGGACTATTGGGCTCATGCACATAATGGAGAGGACTATTTATTGTCCATGTTATTCAGGAAGATATCTCTGGATCAGCTGTGAAGGACAATGTAAGTGATACATGATTCTGTTCAGCTTCTCTGTCACTAGTTTATGCTATCCTTACAAAAGGCTGCATAAACGTACCGGAAGAGTCCCTTTAAGCTAAGCCGTCAGAGTTTCCTCTCTTCTCCACATTTAAAGCATGTGTATGGGAGCATTGGTATAGCATTCAGCCAACAGTTACTGAAAGTCCATGACCACCTTGTATGTGAGCTCTGAAGTTTAACAGTATGACGTCCACTACTGGATCACAATCTACCATTTGGCCACTAGTAGTCTAGTTTACAAAAATCCCAAACTCTAAGAACTTCATATTTTATTGTGATTCCTCCAAACTTGGTAAATCCTAAAGCTTACCAATTAAACCGTACATCGGTCCCCATGTTACTTCAAACATAAGGCTAAAAAAGAGCTAAAAACAAAAACAAATATTTCAATGCAAATGCTATTTTCCTTGGGCACGGAGCCGTGGTTGCGGTTAATAGGATCAAACTGGCAAGACGTTAAAATAAATAACGTGGTCAGTGAACGTGTGAATCCGTAGGTCGGTGTAAGCCGTAAATTAGAATGCCACAGATGAGTTTCAAGACTCTTTCATCCAATTTTCAAAAGAGCAGCTCCACATGGCGTGACCTCTCGGGAGATAATTCCATAACGGCATTAAAATCATATAAACGGTTTTATTCAAATTATACAAATCAGCTTATCACAACACTGTTGGTTCATCTGGAAGGGTTTTCAGTGCTGTTACTCAAATCAGAATTAGCATAATCCAACTTAAACCCATTCTTGAGCCCCTTGCTAATTATATATATCTCCAGCTCAAGGCCTTGCCCTTTCAACATCTGCTCGGATGGGAGCTTTGAGTCTTTTTTAATTTGTAGGTCATTTGCAGGTCAAGATTTATGTTGTATTGCTCGCATTTGACATTTAATACCATTAGTCACTGTCGTATATTGTTCATCCGCTTTTGTTGGATACATAAATTCCTCCCTGACTTTTTTTGGTAATTTTTTTTTTTTTATTTTCTCAAGCATGCAAATACTTCTTATATTTTTCCTGCTAAATCTTGTATTGGATCGGATTTGCAGCCACTTTTGGATGGATAAATGGTGAACGGCTTGAAGGGATGAAGGGATCCAATTGTTATTACATAAGAATCATTTTTAGTGGACAGTTATTTATATATATATATATATATATATATATAGAGTGAATGTGGTTTCACAGTTTTTTGTGGACTGGTTCCAGGAGAGTGCAATACAGTTGCATTTTTGGGACTGTATCGTGGACCAGAAATGGGTCTAAATAGTGAATCTGGTCTTCCTAGGATGTGTAGCTGTAATACAGATCTAAAAAGAAAATGGTATTAAAGAGGTATTCCAGAAAAAAAAACTATAATATATATATATATATATATATATATATATATATATATATATATATTTGTGTATATATTTGTGTATATACGCTGGAAGCATTCCTCAGAGATTTTGGTCCATATTGACATGATGGCATCACACAGTTCAGTTGCCGTAGATTTGTCGGCTGCACATCCATGATGCGAATCTCCCGTTCCACCACATCCCAAAGATGCTCTATTGGATTGGGATCTGGTGACTTTGGAGGCCATTTGAGTACAGTGAACTCATTGTCATGTTCCAGAAACCAGTCTGAGATGATTCTAGCTTTATGACATGGCACATTATCCTGCTGAAAGTAGCCATCAGATGTTGGGTACATTGTGGTCATAAAGGGATGGACATGGTCAGCAACAATACTCAGGTAGGCTGTGGCGTTGCAACGATGCTCAATTGGTACCAAGGGGCCCAAAGAGTGCCAAGAAAATATTCGCCACACCATGACACCACCACCACCAGCCTGAACCGTTGATACAAGGCAGGATGGATCCATGCTTTCATGTTGTTGACGCCAAATTCTGACCCTACCATCCGAATGTCGCAGCAGAAATCGAGACTCATCCGACCAGGCAACGTTTTTTCCAATCTTCTACTGTCCAATTTCGATGAGCTTGTGCAAATTGTAGCCTCAGTTTCCTGTTCTTAGCTGAAAGGAGTGGCACCCGGTGTGGTCTTCTGCTGCTGTAGCCCATCTGCCTCAAAGTTCGAGGTACTGTGCGTTCAGAGATGCTCTTCTGCCTACCTTGGTTGTAACGCTTGGCTATTTGAGTCACTGTTGCCTTTCTATCAGCTCGAACCAGTCTGCCCATTCTCCTCTGACCTCTGGCATCAACAAGGCATTTCCGCCCACAGAACTGCCGCTCACTGGATGTTTTTTCCTTTTCGGACCATTCTCTGTAAACCCTAGAGATGGTTGTGGGTGAAAATCCCAGTAGATCAGCAGTTTCTGAAATACTCAGACCAGCCCTTCTGGCACCAACAACCATGCCACGTTCAAAGGCACTCAAATCACCTTTCTTCCCCATACTGATGCTCGGTTTGAACTGCAGGAGATTGTCTTGACCATGTCTACATGCCTAAATGCACTGAGTTGCCACCATGTGATTGGCTGATTAGAAATTAAGTGGTAACGTGCAGTTGGACAGGTGTACCTAATAAAGTGGCCGGTGAGTGTATATATGTATATATATATATATATATATATATATATATATATATATATATAGCAGGATAGTGAAGCGGCACTGGAGTACAGGTAAGCAGGTGCCAGTGGATGAGCGTCGACCACAGCTCACGGTATATATAATCAGGAAAGTCCACGGCACACTTAAGATCAAAGTTCAACGGTGATTTATTGTATCATTACAAACAGCAATCCAAGTGACACGACGTTTCTACGGCTTCACGCAGTCACTTGAAAATGACGGCGTGAAGCCGTAGAAACGTTGTGTCACTTGGATTGCTGTTTGCTATGATACAATAAATCACCGTTGAACTTTGATCTTAAGTGTGCCGTGGACTTTCCTGATTATATATATATATATATATATATATATATATATATATATATATATAATCTCAAGTCTTTTGGTGACCTGTCAAAAGTTTTGATCGATCAGGGTCTGAGCGTTCAGATCAAATGCTTAAATGAGTGGGGAGAAGCACTTGGCTGTGCGCTTTTCTTCATGTCATTCTCCTCACTGCAGAAGGCAAGCTCCACAGATTTTCTACAGTCCACCTGTAGATTGGGAGAGAAGCACCTGCCGAACACTTCACCCTGCTTGATCTAGCAATTGGTGGGGGTCCAGCCTGACCAATTAAAAGCTCTGACACCTCTCTTCATGACAGAGACAGTAAGGAAAATCCTTAGATCATTAACTACATATACTTTTCCATGACCATTTGACCATCAAACATTTCAGGTAATTCAGCACCTTCGCAGATTAAGGAATTGTACTGTACATGGAATAATAAGGAAAAAAAGATGAATGAAAATCCTATAAAAATTCTTTGCTATTATAAAGAAATGACATAAAGAGGAGAAGACAAGTCTATGGAAGTGGCAGGGTAGATGGGAGAAGTACTGCTGGTGTCTGTATCTGGAAAGGACACACTGAAGGTCAATAGTCTCGCTGTGTAAACTGTAAATTCATTTCTAATGTGTTATGATAGATGAGGGAGATAGTAATGAACTAGGAAGAGATCATTATTCCTCTCCTCCGACTGCGCTCCCCAAGGATCTCATTTATTGTCGCTCCTTAAATTGTTTTAGATGGTATAAAATATTAAGGGATAATATTCTCTCTCTTATGATTATATTTTCATTACATTTCATGCTGTTTAACCAAAAATTGTTTTTTTCCGAACCCTTCATTACACTTTTGACAAATTGCGCTATTTATGTGCAACATCTGTTCCCTGTCAAAACCGGATCTATGGGGGGAGAGAGTAAATGTACATGGCTCGGGGCCAGTATCTATCTAGGGGTAGAGAGACGCAAACTATCTGCTCCTTATTGGGGTAAGTCAGGATGACCCCCCTTCTATAGGAACAAGTTCTAGGCTCTATACAGAGGGGTAACTTGGGTATATGTACAAAACCTGTAGCTGGACGTTGACCTATCATGATCCATTTATAATAATGGAGACGTCTTATGTAACAATGAGCCTCAGGCATCAGGACCTGGATACAACTCCACCCGCTTTAGCGAGGCTCCTGGTTGCACTTGCAGACAGTTCAAGATGATGGGAGTTCTGACTAGAGGAATTGTTCCCTACTATTCTCTATCAATGGACAATGGAACTACGGCCAGGTGCTGGCTTGCTCTCTCTCATCGCCCTGTGTAATATAGGGGCTTAACAGTAAAGGGGTTGCAGTCCCAAACTCCTGCTAACCATAAAGTGAGGTGAGAAACGCCATTACTTTATAAGAAGGGAAGACCCCTTTAGCAGTCTTCACCCTAAGGCCCTTTTAGCAAAGGCTGTAGGTAACCAGCATGCTAGTTATGTCTATACAGTCCAAGAGACTAGAGGAGACATAAAAAGATGACTAAAGAAGGACAATGGCCCCTTATGCATATGTCAGATCTGCAATTAGACAGTATGGGAAAGTCTATGGGCCGATGCACACAAGTGTGGGAGTCACGGTGCTGGACTCCATAGATTTTAGGCCCCTTCACAAGTACATGGTCTGGGAATGCGGGTGGCTCACAGAGTGTGAAACATGGACCACACACCATAATGAAGTGTGTGCAATAGAGCAAACACTTAATTGTGTGTAAGGGGTCATAGTGCTATCTCCAGCTTCAGATACAAGTGCTAAGCCTAAAGACCACCAGTGTTCTGCTGTCGGACTGTGTCTAATAGTATGTAGTGCAGTATTGCAGTATTACGTTTTTGTTTTGCAGACATTAAACTTACCTTTTGCCGCTCATTTGTTCTTTTAATTTGCTGTACATTTCTAAGGCTAAAGAAAAAAAAACATAAAAACAATTTATAGTAAAGCTTAAACTGTATATATATATATATATATATATATATATATATATATATATAGT
This sequence comes from Dendropsophus ebraccatus, assembly GCF_027789765.1. NCBI lineage: Eukaryota > Metazoa > Chordata > Amphibia > Anura > Hylidae > Dendropsophus > Dendropsophus ebraccatus. Next base: position 31,638,657 of record NC_091461.1, read on the forward strand.
CATAATAAAACCTGCTAACAAAAAAGTTTCATGTACCATCTGACCATCACCCCTTCCTACAGTCCTTCAGCATCTACTATAACTACTAATAGGACCTATGGGCGAGTGTCATTCAGTTTCTCTCCAAAGGGTGCGAGGCAGGAATCCTCTGGTCCACAAACCCTGAGATGCCTGACGCTGGCACGAACAAAGCTCAGATTCTTACTTTTGTTTCTTTATTAACAAATGCCCCTTCCTGGCCTCTGGAGCACAAAACCAGCTCTGCCCATGAGATAAGGCGCCCATGGTAAACTGCTCGGGCAGCAACTTTTTTTTTTTCTTTAAAGTTTAACGTTCATCCGGTGTATACATTGTAGTATCACGTCCTGCTTCACCATTCGCTATCCTGAGAATCTTGTTGTATCCTTCAAAAAAAGGGCTCTATTCTATAAGGAAATTAGGGGTTCAGTTGGAAGGTTCAAAACACAGGATCTCAGAGACAAGCCAAAGGTAACCAGCCATTTATTGGGGCTACACTGGAGTTGCCTGAAGTTTTAGAGCAAAGTCCAATGTAAGCATCTCTGTGTTGTTGATGCAGTAAAAATGTTTAGGTGATTGTTCCTGGATCCTCACAGCCACCCCCTTATTAATCTGGCTGAACATATATGTATTCTATAGAATAGAAAAGATAAAATTTACATCTGACCAAGACAAAGGGGTCAATTACCAGTTAAGGAGGCTGCGGACCTTCCAATGTTTTGTGGTGGTCTTAAGGTTTCCTATACTCTTTATACTAAAGTGTATAGAGACTTCCCAAGACTCCACTGACAGATGACGTTGGTGAAGATAGGGGTCGAGTGTCAAAGATTTTTATCATTCAAACTTTAAGACTACTTCGGCAACTTCTCTGAACCCAAACACTCGGCACTTCACTCCCAGCATCTGGAAAACTTGGTTGCCCTAGTTCTGCCAGGAAAACATGGTTATAGCATATGTGTATCCATGTTTTTCAGGACTCTCGGGGGCAGCAACCAACTTTTCCAAATACAGTTTAATACTGAGTGTTTGGGTTCAGAGAAGTTGCCGAGGCGGACTTAAACTTGAAGTTCGCTCGTCTCTAGCCGTGAGCATCCAACATACCCATTTCCTCTATCCCCTGTATACTATCAGGGTGCCCTTCATTTCATACATCTTAGATCTCAGCCAATCCAGCACCTATCTATAGGGCCTATAGGGATTTGATATATTTTGGTAGACCTCAATGAACCCATAATAATTTACAATTAGAGATGAGCGAACCTGGAGCATGCTCGAGTCCATCCGAACCCAATCATTCGGCATTTGATTAGCGGTGGCTGCTGAAGTTGGATAAAGCTCTAAGGCTATGTAGAAAACATGGATATAGTCATTGGCTGTATCCATGTTCTCCAGGCAACCTTAGAGCTTTATCCAACTTCAGCAGCCACCGCTAATCAAATGCCGAACGACCGGGTTTGGATGGACTCGAGCATGCCCAAGGTTCGCTCATCTCTATTTACAATCTATCCTCAGATACATAAATTGCAATGGCCCAGAACAATGGCCTGTTTGAAAATTACTGGGACAGAGTATGGTGGGGGACCAATCCTTGGACACAAGACAAGCTTAATTATTTGTAAGGGCATAACATTTCGGCTCATTGGTAGAATCTTCTAGTAGACCTTGACTGGACTGTTTATGTGGGAGGACATATTTAACTACTGACTAAACGGAAAAGATTTTTCCAATCTATTTCTGTTTCTTCATAGAAGATAAAAGGTGATAGAGGATTCTGGAAGCCACTTACCCGACTGCACTCTATAGCGTTAACATGCACATTCGGCCAAGGCAAACAAGCAAGTTAATGGGGGAATTGTCGTAATTGACTATAATTGTTTCTCAAAAGCTCTTCCAGCCAACAATTATTTTATGTCAATGGCCAGAGCTTTAAGCAGCCAACTGCGCCAAGGAGGACTGGCTGAGAAGCACCATGGGATCGTGACTCACAACAAAGTGCTATATCGGTGATTGAAGCAGGTTCACATGCTAGACTATTTCACACACAACATAGTAAGCTCCGTCTTACCTTAACGGATTAAGATGACCAAGCCAAAAGACAAAACAAAAATTTCTATATTTTTAACGGAACTTACCCGGAAGGCACAATTGCAATTTGTCAACTACAGTGGCGATATTTCTTTGTTGTGTCCTGCACCGAATGGTCTCTTCCGCCTTGGCAATGACCTAGGATTTTATTTTAAAAGAGAATTGAATCAAATTTGGTCAAATGTAAAGAAATTTTTACCAAATTAAATTTTTTGGGTACGAACAAGAAGTCTTCTTACCTCTTTCCCTGCTTCCTGAAATCTTCGGTTGGTATCAGTAACTTGGACCTTAAAGAAATGATTTTGCCTTTGTTATAAGGAATACGCAAATAGTGCCCTAATGCAACTGCTCACCCTTGTAATCAGATCATGATTCATGAGAGACTCCGAACAAAACCGGGCAAATACAAATTAACTCTACAGTTTGAACTTGAACTTTCGATCATAAAGGGCTTTTGTTAACTTTAATTACTTATGACAGTCCGTACTAACAGATTCTGTGGCAAACTTCTCAAATTTACTTGGGATTTTTGAACTCTATTTGTTCATGTGGGTCTGTCAAACAATTCAAATCATTGACCCAATTGGCCACTGGTCCCTTTTTGATAACCTCAATGAGGTCTATGCTCCATTCATTGTCCACATGAGATGGCAATGGCATTTTTCTTGTAATTAAACATTCATACTTTGCTGAATGCAAACACTGGGTGGTTGATTCACATCAAAAGTGGAAATCTACAAACCCCAGCAAGATTTCCATGCTGCAGGTGCAGGAAGAGTGCGACCTCATATTTTCCCACATATTGAGCGGACTCATTAGGTCATCATAATAAGGAAGCACATTCGGCTTGATTGAAAATCTCATTAATTTCAGAACAAAGATGTTCAATGACCTCATTGATGCCGCGTTTTGTCCCCTGTTATCTGAATATCATTTATATAATGGTCTTCCAATCATAGGCTCTGCTGAACTACACTTGACCCGTCTGGTTGTGCAGATTTTTGTTTGCAGAAGTGTAAAGGGAGCTAAAAGGGTTGGTACAGTGTGACCTCTGCCTAAAATCCTGACACTTCTCTGGAAGATGAAGCGTAATCTTCCCAAAGCTAAACACTAAGCACAATTACAAGTGATATCCCACACGTAATTGAAAATTCTAGCTCCATCCCAAGGGGTACGAGGGTAATTTGGCAGGGGATGCTGGAGAGGAATTAAAAGGGAAAGAATGTTTTTGTGTTTGGCATAAAACTTGCTAAAGGGCGTCTGTGCACCTGCAACACGAAGCCGCTTTCCAAGAGAAATACGGGAGACTATTAGCTATTGATGTGCAGGTGCCAACGTACTGTCGAGGCATTTTCTGACGCAGGAGTCAAGTGCACGTACGGACCAGAAACACTGTATGGTTTTGGCAATGCGGATAAGATAGTGAGCTAATGAAAATCATAATATTAATGGACAAAACGCATGAGAAGGAAGACCGCTTTCTTTGGCCCGTACCAGGGCTGATTATTTGGAGGCATGCGAGCTGAGAAAATGTACCCAAAGCTTTTTTTTAGCCCACAGGGTGAATGCCGCCAACAGGGTTTCGGTTGCGTGACAACATTTTTAAAGCACCTCGTTCTTTAGAGAAGGTCATCAAAGGGTTAAGCCTGTGGGTACTAAATGTTCTCATCAAGCAACTTCCAAAACCACTATAATAATCTTGGGAGAAGAGCCCAGGCTGTCAAAATCCCTTTAAGTGTTCCATCTAATAATTATTATAAATTTATTTAAAAGACAAAAAATTGCTAAACAAACAAGATTTTTTTTATATTTTAGATTCTTCAAAGTGGCCCCCTTTGCTTTGATCACAGCTTTGCACACTCTTGGCATTCTTTTATCTCCGTGAGATAGTCAACTGGAATGGGTTTTAATTAACAGGTATGGCGTGTCAAGAGTTAGGCTACATACACACGTCCGTAATGTGGACTAAGGACCCATTCATTTGAATGGCCTTGTTCACATGCCCATAGGTGTTACGGGGCCGTGATCTGTGCGCCAAGAATACTAACATGATCATCATTAACTAATTAATCGGTCTGTGCCATCGCGGACAGCTACCGATGCACATTGGTGGTCCTGTCCGTGGCTACAGAGAGCCCTACAGACGTGTGAATGTAGCCTAAATTTGTGGAATTTCTTGTCTTCATTACATATTTGAAACAGTTGTGTTCTACAGAGGTAGGACGGACACACAGTTCTATACAGTGTTTAGCCCTATTTAGCTAGTGGTTTAATTTATGTTATGGTAAGAACCACTCAACTATTAGAGAACGACAGTTCATCATTACTTTAAGATGTGAATATCAGTCAGTCCAGATAATTGTGATCCTTAAAGGGAAACTAACAGCAGGTTAGACGCATCAAACCTGCTGATATGTCCCTATAGCGCATGGGGCGTGAAGGATGAAGATAGTTTTCTTTCCTTGATTCTCAGCGCTGTTTTCGCTATGTTTGTGGTGTAATTAATATGATAATGCGGCAGTCTGGGGCACTGGGGCCGGGATTACCACTCTCAGTGCACCGATCCACCCCAGCTGGCCCGCTCCTTCTCATGAATATTGGGGCGGCGCTCTAACGTCCTTCCAGTGCTCATTAATGCACAGCACCAGATAAATATTTAGTGGAAGGGGTGGGATGGCTGGACAAGGCGGATTGTTGCACATTGGTGGTAGCCCCGCCGCCAAGGCACCAAACTGTCTCATCAGCATATGAGTTAAATAAAAAATTTGAAGAAAACAGCACTGAGGATCGAGATAAAGAAAATTACCTCCATCCTCAGCACCCAATGTATCTAACATGCTGTTAGTTTCCTTTTAGGTACAGTCATGACAACCATCAAACGCAATGAAAAAACTGGCTCTCATGAGGACCACTCTGGGAAAGGGGGACCAAGAGCTACCCCTGCTGCAGAGCATAAGTTCACTACCAGCCTCAGAAAACACTAACTACCAAGACCTTAGGTTACAGCCTTTTCAGAGCTCAAGATCTCAACATAAGTGGCCGCTGGAAGAGACAGGACTTTATGGTCTAATTGCTGCAAAGAAGCCATTACTGAAGAATAAAACTTTGGTCTGAGGAGTCAATACTTGAGATTTTTGGTTCCAAGCACCATGAAAATGTAAGCAGATAGTTTATACATGTGTGGTTCCTACTGCGAGACATGGAGGTGTGATGGTGTCGGGATGATGTGCTGGTGACAATGGTGGTGATTTATACAAAATTCATGGCCTACTTAACCAGTATGGCAACCACAGCATCTACAACGATATGCAACCCCATGTGAGGAGACTGCCATATGTTTTTTTAACAATGACCCCACATACACCTCCAGGCTTTAAAAGACCGATCTGACCAAGGAGTGAAGAAGTGCTGCGTCAGATGACATGGTCTCCACAATCACACCACCTAAACCTAACTGAGACGGTTTGGAATGAGATGGACCATAGAGTGAAGGAAAAGAAGCTAACAAGGGCTCGGCACCTATGTTAGAAAACCATTCTAGAATGATGGCAGGGGGACACGGAGGGACATGGGACACTGAGCATCCCTCTGCCATCATCCTCTCCAGCAGCCACAGCCCGCACAGCTCTGGGAGTCGGGTCATGACATCCCCATGTTATCCAGGAAGTGACATCACCATGTTATCCAGGAAGTGGCATCACCATGTTATCCAGGAAGTGACATCACCATGTTATCCAGGAAGTGAAGCCTTGATGCAGTAGTAAGTGCAGTGAACAAGCACTTTATAAGCATTTCCCGTAATAAGTGTATATTGGGGATTTGTATAGCTTTTGGAGGGCAATACCAGAACAGAACTAAAGGCCTTAAGTGATGTAACAGTCATGTGATTAGCCACATGATGGTGAGGAGTGTGTACTACAGATACAGATACTGCAGGAAGGGACAATCAGTATTAGAATTTGTCTGTGTCTCTGAGTTTATGTAGAAAAGCTGTTTGTGTATAGTGATTTAGCAATGTATGTGTCTGTGTATTGGTACAGCACTGTGTCTGCCTGTGGGTATCTTTATAATTTGTCTTTATGTATGTATGTATGTATGTATGTATGTATGTATTTAGCAGAGCTGGGTGTATATGATGCATCATGGAGAGCTGTGTATGTGTGGGCATAATGTACTGTCATGGAGAGTGTCATTTCAATAAACTGTGACCCCTTCCCTGCCTTACACCGCCAGGGAAATTTAATTAAATGAAATAGTTTTTCCCCCTGTTTTCAGTTGTATAAACCAGGGGTGCCTCTTATACTCAGGTGGCCTTATAAAGCAAAATAATATGGTATATATGGCTTTTCAGTGGATTTTTCTTCTGAAAAAAACAAAACAAAAGACTAGCTAACAATATTTCCTACATGTCCGTCAGACCTGTGGCAGCTATAATTGCCCAAACACCGAGTACATAACCTATACCAGAGATTTGCCAGGAGCGGCTTACGCTAAGTCCTGCAGGATTTACTGCCAATAAACTGACACGCAAATGTTCACTGTTTAATTAGAGCGATTCCTGGTGAAATATCTGAGAATATTAGACTCTGAATCCCCAATGTAACAGATACATGTCATGGCTTCCTGCACGCCTGATACTAAGTGACGGCCCAATATTACATATCTCAATGCTACAAACCCCAGTCTAGCACCGAAGACCCAATCTCAGACCATATAGTATGAAGAAATGTAACGTTCTAGCCTACACATGGTGGCCATAGGTCTCCATTGTCTACATGTAGAGCAGCACTTTATTACCAACAGGGCAGTATGTTATTGGTTTTATAGTCCGCTGGTGGGATCCCTAAAGGGCCGTTCAGGCAGGTCGATTATTGACCAGGAGCAGTGCTAGAAATGCTCCTTCAGCCAATAATCGGCCCATGTAAAAGTGACAGCGATCAGCGGAGGAGCAGGAAAACGTCTGATCCCCGGCTGATCGCATCTTTTGGATAGGTTTTCAAAATGTAACGTTATCAGCCACACATCATTCTGTGTAAACAGGAGATGTGAGGCTGAAGCAGGGGGAAAGTGACAGCATAGATACGTATATATCCATACAGTCAGTTTTTAGGTCACAAGCAGTGCATACTTACCTTCTGCCCATTGGCTCTCCTGACCTGCTCCGCCACTGCTGTATCTTCAGGCAGCTGCCTGCTCTAAAATAACTGACAGCTGGAGGAGGTGAACACAGCCTGAAGATACAGGACGGGAGAGCCGGAAAATGGGATGCTGGATGACACAGCAGCGCAGAAGGTAAGTATGCACTGCTTATAATCTGGAAACTGACAGCACAGATATATCCATATCCATGGGTGCACGAATGATAGAAGGAACGTTTGTGCGGCCCGGTCTCTTAATTGTGCTGAATAAAGTCACCGCAAATGGTCTGCGGGATTGCATCCTTGAATGGCAACATGTCGTGTGGTGTAAAAGGACCCATAGACTCCTTACCTTCAGCTTTTCGGCATCCGCCCTCACTTTTAGGAGCTCATTTATTGCATCTACAAAACCTTGATGGTGGAAGTTGCACATTTTCTCAATTTCCCGGTCATGATTTCGGATCCGGGTGTCAAGCTTTTCCATGAACCTTTGGTGGGCGTTTGGCTGGTCATCGTACACCGAGCTGGAGAAACAAGATAGGCAGGGTTAGGTTTACTGAATCGCCAGTGCAGACTATATAAGACAGAAAATAATCTAAGGAATAACACCCCCTACTGTAAATTCTAAGAATGTCAGGAGTCACTGAGGAGTTCTGTAACCATATGGCCAGGGCTACATGGCAACAGGGGTTGCATGACCAAAGAACGCCAAGTCTCATCTAAGGTTAATGAATGGAAACAGACTGCGACCCACAAGTGGCTTCACCTGCAACGCGAGAAATCAGATTTAAGATGGATTTCTTGAGACTTTCAGGTTGTGGTCGTGACCCAATTTACTTACCTAAAGTTGCTTTCACATGGGGGTATTAAAGACTTGCTGAGACCAGTTAATTTGAAAGAAAAAGTTTTTGGCGAACAACCCCTTTAAGCAACTTTGTCGATTGCATCAAATGTACACTACCGTTCAAAAGTTTGGGGTCACATTGAAATGTCCTTATTTTTTAAGTAAAAGCACTGTACTTTTTAATGAGGATAACTTTAAACTAGTCCTAACTTTAAACAAATACACTCTATACATTGCTAATGTGGAAAATGACTATTCTAGCTGCAAATGTCTGGTTTTTGGTGCAATATCTACATAGGTGTATAGAGGCCCATTTCCAGCAACTATCACTCCAGTGTTCTAATGGTACAATGTGTTTGCTCATTGGCTCAGAAGGCTAATTGATGATTAGAAAACCCTTGTGCAATCATGTTCACACATCTGAAAACAGTCTAGCTCGTTACAGAAGCTACAAAACTGACCTTCCTTTGAGCAGATTGTGTTTCTGGAGCATCATATTTGTGGGGTCTATTAAACGCTCAAAATGGCCAGAAAAAGAGAACTTTCATCTAAAACTTGATAGTCTATTCTTGTTCTTAGAAATGAAGGCTATTCCATGCGAGAAATTGCTAAGAAATTGAAGATTTCCTACAACGGTGTGTACTACTCCCTTCAGAGGACAGCACAAACAGGCTCTAACCAGAGTAGAAAAAGAAGTGGGAGGCCGCGTTGCACAACTAAGCAAGAAGATAAGCACATTAGAGTCTCTAGTTTGAGAAACAGACGCCTCACAGGTCCCCAACTGGCATCTTCATTAAATAGTACCCGCAAAACACCAGTGTCAACATCTACAGTGAAGAGGCGGCTGCGGGATTTGGGCCTTCAGGGCAGAGTGGCAAAGAAAAAGCCATATCTGAGACTGGCCAATAAAAGAAAAAGATTAAGATGGGCAAAAGAACACAGACCTTGGACAGAGGGAGACTGGAAAAAAGTGTTGTGGACGGATGAATCCAAGTTTGAGGTGTTTGGATCACAAAGAAGAATGTTTGTGAGACGCAGAACAAATGAAAAGATGCTGGAAGAATACCTGACGCCATCTGTTAAGCATGGTGGAGGTAATGTGATGGTCTGGGGTTGCTTTGGTGCTGGTAAGGTGGGAGATTTGTACAGGGTAAAAGGGATTCTGAATAAGGAAGGCTATCACTCAATTTTGCACCGCCATGCCATACCCAGTGGACAGCGCTGGATTGGAGCCAATTTCATCCTACAACAGGACAATGACCCTAAACACACCTCCAAATTGTGCAAGAACTATGTACAGCAGAAGCAGGCAGCTGGTATTCTATCGGTAATGGAGTGGCCAGCACAGTCACCAGATCTGAACCCCATTGAGCTGCTGTGGGAGCAGCTTGACCGTATGGTACGCCAGAAGTGCCCATCCAACCAATCCAACTTGTGGGAGCTGCTTCTAGAAGAGTGGGGGGCAATTTCTCCAGCTTACCTCAACAGATTAATAGCTAGAATGCCAAAGGTGTGCAATGCTGGAATTGCTGCAAAAAGAGGATTCTTTGGCGAAAGCAAAGTTTGATGTTATTTCAAATACAAATCATTATTTCTAACCTTATCAATGTCTTGACTCTATTCTCTATTCATTTCACAATGTATGGTGGTGAATAAGTGTGACTTTTCATGGAAAACACTAAATTGTTTGGGTGACCCCAAACTTTTGAACGGTAGTGTATGTTAGTAATAAGCAGAAAAAAGAGAAATCTGCAGCATCAGACTACACAGGGTTAGTTTGTAGTCTGCAACCATGGAGACATATAGGTCCATATATGAGATTTAGGCACAAAACAGTACACTGTTCTGTGTATTAGATGTATTGGGGCTTTAAAAGTCCCATTCAAACACATACAAAGGATTGTGAGGTTATGGAGTCCACAATACACATACGCTACTCTATAAGCTTTATGGTACAATCTATACAATATATAGGAGCTCACCAAGTGATATGCCCCATGACGAAAAAATTCTGGAAGGAAATATTCCATGTCAAGAGGTACAATCATGTCTTATAATAAATCGTCACTAACAAAATGTAGATGCATTAAAGAGGCTGATATTTCCAGTGATCCATGTTTTACAGGATAATGTACAAGATTTAATATTACATACAACAATGAAGAAATAACGTCATTGGAAAACTATTATTTAGATGGTATTCCATCTAAGAGCCACAGTACGTGTATTAGCTGAGCTATAGAATTTATAATCCATGCATTGTGTGCCACCTAGTGGACTTCAGAGGGATTACACTACTTAGTGTCTTTATTTGACTTATCTATAGTTCTAAGGGAACGTTTACACTAAGTAGATGAGCTTTGCATTTTTTTGCAGTAGAATAGCATGCAGAAAACCCATGTTTTATTCCTGCAACATGTCAATTCATGTTATGAATATTTTCCAGATTTATGATATATGTTGCTATGGGGTCCTATGAGTTCTTGTTATGCCAAGAGTGCGACCTGAATTGTTATAACATAGCATTTTACCAAAAGGTGCCTGAAATTACTATCTAGTTGCCTGCAGCTTCTCTGCTCTCATGATCCCATGCCAACACTTACTGGTCAATAATCTCCTGGTCTTCAATTGGAATAGCGACCTTCATGTATACAGTACATGTAATTTGGCATTAGCCTGTTAAAAGGGTTTTCTCATCTCCACTAATATAGTTATACTTGTAGGACTCATCAAGTTAAAGATTTTTGAAAGTACTTTCATTTAAAAACCTGTCTCCTTTCCCTACTATTGTTGAAACCTCTTTGTCTAGGTTACAGACCACCTCTCTACTCTGAAAGCAGTGGTCTGGCTGGTGTATGTATAGCTATAATGTTGATGCATAGCAATATAGTGGGAGATTTATAAAGTGAAACTGGCTCAGTTGCCCCAAGAAACCAGATTCCACTTTTCATTCCTCACAGACTCTTTGGAAAATGAAAGGTGGAATCCGATTGGTTGTTAGGGGCGACTGAGCCAGTTTCACTTTACACCCTGTTTGATAAATCTCCCCCATAGTGTATATATATTATATAATTTATATAGGTCGGCAACCTAGACAATGAGCTGTCAATGATAGAAGGGAAAGAGCAGCATTGGAGTTTAGCAAATTAACCCCTTCCTGTCAGTAATACGTATATATACGTTCCTACTACACATACCCCGTGCAGTAGGAATGTATATATACGTTCCTGTCTGAGGGGCCTACTGATAAGATTTTTCTTCGGAGTATCCCTTTAAAGCTGAAGGCTCTAAGTTCAAACAAGATTGTGGCTACATCTAAAGAGCTTGTTTGAACTTAGAGCCTTCAGTAGAAAGGACGTAACTAGAGATGAGCGAACCGGGTTCGGGTTTGAGTTGATCTGAACCCAAACGTTCAGTATTTGATTAGCTGGGGCTGCTGAACTTGGATAAAGCTCTAAGGTTGTCTGGAAAGCATGGATACAGCCAATGACTATATCCATGTTTTCCACATAGCCTTAGGCCTTTATCCAAGTTCAGCAGCCACCGCTAATCAAATGCCGAAAGATCGGGTTCGGATGGACTCGAGCATGCTCCAGGTTCGCTCATCTCTAGACGTAACACATACATCTTTGGTAGAGGAAGGGGTTAAGGACCCTGCTATAATAGGTATTAATTGTGCGAGAAATTATTTATACAAAAAGCTATTGTTCCTTGGTGTACACAACCTGGTGTAATAAGGTAGCAAACTGCTTCCTGAACCTCCGCAGAAGAAGCTGTAAACCTGTCTGGAAAATCAAGGCTTCAGCAAGCAATAAAATCCCATACGCTTTATTGTAGGAAGTTCTCATCCAGTTGTTGTACACAAACCACTAATAATATAGAGATCAGCATCACATGAGAGCACGTGGCGGCCCATAAACACCCATCTCCTGTGTTTGTTTAGTATGTTTACTCTCTCCATTCATGTCCTTAATGTTATAAACCCTTATGAAATTTAATTAAAGAAAATCATTTGGAGATATGCCTTTATTTCATCCCGCTGACGTGTCACATAAAACCAATGAGGTCTAAAATACACACACGGGGCCGGCTACGAACAGTCACTGTCTGCCTGCCCCTGTATGCAGTGAGAAGGAGATCCACTACCAACTTAAAAGTATATTTTGGTTTCAACAAACTTTCCATAAATCTATAATACAAGTGAAGTTAGAAACTTTGTAATATATCTTACCAGAGAAAAATGCCTTTTTCTCTTTTTATCAGGCCCCTTTCCTGCCTCTCCCAACCTTCATGTACTGTGAAAAAGAGGTAATTTCACTCTTATATTTACAAAATTGTTAGTGACTCACTGAGGGATCAGTTTACATGTTGCCCATACAAGTCTATGGAGACAGGGGAAACAAGGAGGGAGATGGGAGGGAAAAATTATTAGAAAGAGACAGAAGAAAACAGAGACTGAAGAGAGACTAATAAAGAGCTTACTGTGAGTAATAGATCTTACCCCACGGCTCCGCTCACAGGTTACACTGCTCAGTACTGTTCTATAATGTTCTCTACGCGTCTGCATGTGTACTATAAAGATATAGGTGAGCAGAATAACATCTTCAGAGTGTGTGTAGTGTATAAAAAGAACTGTTATATGCATTGTAAGTAAAGGATATAGTAAATAATGTGCTTTATATTAGAGAAAAATGCTGTCTTCTGGGCAGTAAACGAGTCATTGAGGTGTGGCCTGGGGTATGCTGTGCCCTAGGACCACAACGCCTTTATGCCGCTAATCCCTGCACTTGTAGACACAGACAGGGATCGGCTTGCAGTGTGGAGCTTTCCTGAAGTCCAGTGTCTCGCAGAGTGGCGCAGGCGTGGAGATAAGTAAGGACACTGGCCTCCCTAGTTCACCAATGGGCACAACACTGCATTACCCCCAAAACTGGCTGCATTGGCCAAGAAAAATCTTACATTTATGACCAAGACCCTTCTTACGTCTAAGGACTAGTCAGGACTGCGAAGAGTAATCCTCACTAGTCTGAAGTCATATAGAGCTTTGCTTTACTCTATGACAAATAAGGGGTCACCTTACTGGGAGCGAGGAGTTGTTGGAAATAGCAGATAATGTAGAGCACATGGAATCCATGGTCATGTTCATTGGGCCATAAAATACATTGGGTCCAACCCTGTCCATAATTGCGGACAGTATGTGCACTGTTTTCTAAGGACATGTGCATAGGGCCTTAAACATCAAAAAAAATTAGTGTAAGCACAGAGGAGATCCAACTGAGGATATGGGGAAAAGTCAACATTAAAAAGATCATAGTTGTATTTTTTTTAATAAGTAGATGAAATTATAAATATATCTCACTATGGGGAGATTTATCAAACATGTTGTAAAGTGAAACTGGCTCAGTTGCCCCTAGCAACCAATCAGATTCCACCTTTCATTTTCCAAAGAGTCTGTGAGAAATGAAAGGTGGAATCTGCTAGGGGCAACTGAGCCTGTTTCACATTACACCATGGGGGAGATTTATCAAACATGGTGTAAAGTGAAACTGGCTCAGTTGCCCCTAGCAACCAATCAGATTCCACTTTTCATTCCTCACAGACTCTTTTGAAAATAAAAGGTGGAATCTGATTGTTTGCTAGGGGCCCCTGGGCCAGTTTCACTTTACACCATGTTTGATAAATCTCCCCCTATATATCTATCTAGAACCTTACTATCAAGTAAACACTACTGTGTTTCCCCAAAAATAAGATAGTGTCCTATATTAATTTTTGCTTCCAAAGACGCGCTATGTCTTATTTTACATAGATACATAGAAGATTGTCGGCAGAAAAAGACCACTGGGCCGATCTAGTCTGCCCTTTTAGTATTTTCTTTCTTATTACCTTAGGATAGATATATGTCTATCCCAGGCGTGTTTAAATTCTGTTATTGTAGATTTACCAACCACATCTGCTAGAAGTTTGTTCCAGGTATCTACTACTCTTTCAGTAAAATAATATTTTCTCACATTGCTTCTGATCTTTCCACCAACTAACCTCTCACTGTGTCCTCTTGTTCTTGAGCTCAGTTTTTTACTAAAAACACTTCCCTCCTGAACCTTATTTAGTCCTTTAACATACTTAAAGGTTTCAATCATGTCCCCCCTTTCCTGTCTTTCCTCCAGACTATACAGATTCAAATCTTTTAAGTCTTTCCTCACACCCTCCACCAATTTTGTAGCCCGTCTTTGGACCTGTTCTATTTTATCAATGTCCTTTTTTAGGTGAGGTCTCCAGAACTGTACACAGTATTCCAGATGTGGCCTCACCAGAGCTCTATACAGCGGGATCACAATCTCTCTCTTCCTACTGGTTATACCTCTAGCTATACACCCCAGCATACGATTTGCTCTCCCCACCGCCTGGTTGCACTGGTGACTCATTTTAAGGCTGTCAGAAATCATTACCCCTAAATCCTTCTCTTCTGAAGTCTTTGCCAACACAGTACTGCTGATGTGATACTCGGATAGAGGATTCCTCCTCCCCAAGTGCATTATTTTACATTTGGAAACGTTGAACTTCAATTTCCACAGTTTGGACCACTTATCTAGCAAAGCTAAATCATTTTCCATATTACTGACACCTTTAGGAATATCAACCCTATTGCACACTTTTGTGGTGTCAGCAAACAGACAAACTTTACCTACCAACCCTTCTCCTATGTCACTTACAAACATATTAAAAAGAATAGGACCCAGAACAGACCCTTGTGGCACACCACGTGTAACCAGTCTCTGCTCGGAATATACACCATTACCAACAACCCTCTGATATCTATCCTTCAGCCAACCACAAATCCACTGAACTATCCAGGGATTAAGTCCAATTTTCAGGGGATGTCTTATTTTTCCATTAGGAAGAATTAACACTTATTGTTAAACAAGAATTGAGAACATTTATTATATACTGTATAGTAGTTGTCATGGCAAACCAGCATAACCAGACAAAAACCAACCACCTCTGCCCTACCTGCGCCCTCTCTCCTTTGCGACATGGCGGCTAGGGTCTCACTTTTGGGGGATGCCTCTTTTTCAGGGGGATGCCTTATTTTAAGCTATGCTGTAAAACCTGCACTATGCCTTATTTTTGGGAAAACGGTATATAGATAGATAGATGCTTACAATCAAGTAAACACTAGAGGGCGCTCTAATACAGCAAATTATAAACTAATAGGCTCGGGTTAAAGAGATTCTGTTCTTGGGTAAGAGAAAGACTATGACTGCATGCATACACTGTACATGTAGTCACCAACATAGAGCCATAACAATAAATCTACCTGCCCAATACAGTGCAGCATGCAGCTATGGCGGCCCATACAAGGTTGTCCGCATTATCTTTCTCAACATTGTGCAGCAGTAGCTTTTCTGTGGGATCGGACCAGAGGAGGCTAACCTCCACTCCCCGCAGCAATGAGCCCATGGTACCCATGACCCTGTCACTAGTTCACCAGTTCTCCTTTTGTAGACCACTTTGGGTTTGCTCTAATGTTACAGCCACATGTGGATGAAGCTACTCCTACATCCTGCAAGAAAGGTATATAGATTTGTAATTTACTTGTATTAAAAAAAAATCTCGTCTTCCCGTACTTATCAGCTGCTGTATGTCCTGCAGGAAAGGTTGTTTTATTTTCAGTCTCACACAGTGCTCTCTGCTGACATCTCTGGCCGAGACAGGAACTGCCCAGAGCAGGAGAGGTTTTCTATACGGGATTCATAGAAAACCGAGACAGAGTTCCTGTCTTGGCCAGAGGTGGCAGCAGAGAGCACTGTGTCAGACTAAAAAAATAAAACAACATTTCCTGCAGGACATACAGCAGCTGATAAGTATGGGAAGACTTGAGATTTTTTTAATACAAGTAAATTACAAATCTATATAACTTTCTGATATCAGTTGATTTGAAGGAAAAAGATTTTCGCTGGACAACCCCTTTAATGTTATGGCTTATCGCCCCTCTGCATGGCAACAATTCCACCAAAGGAGGAGCCATAGCTCAGGAGTTCAGTGAGAGGTACCTCCCACTACTTGTCAGCTCCACCCACTGGACTCATAGCTTTTACCATCATAAAAAAAATACTTCTCCAGTGTTATAGAGACACGTCAAATTTTTGGATTAGCCGGGGTCTGGGTGCCCCCCCACTGATTGCCAGAACGAGTGGGGAGAAACACTCAGCTGAGCACTTCTCTCTCCTTCCTGCATAGAAAGCTAAAGAGACATGGGAAGAATAATAATGTACAAATTAGAACAATTAGAAAATGATTTAGTATCTGGCTATAATCTGTAAAAAAAAAAAAATCTAAATAATAAATTTTAAAAGAATAAAGTATGTTATATGAAGTGTTCTCTACATAACTATATATGAATTTGCTCGCTCTATTGCGGATCAGACATCATCAGGGGTTCCCTTTAATTCTGGGGGTCTGACCAATATAGCGCATACTGAGGATCTATATTATGTTGTACAGTACAGCACTAGTGACAGTCCCTGTATACCGGTAATAGCAGTAATATATAAGCCAGCTTTCCCAGGATCAGATATACCTTAGGAGCCTGATGCCCCGGTGTACCTGTCATTGTGTGACTACATACTGACATCCACTGAGAATAAAGCTTATTTCTATGATTTTGTCCAGTTCCATGATGTGCTATTAAATCCAGCCCTGCGTCTCTTCCATTATATCAGGTGCTTCCTGTCACTGAGCAGCAGTCTCTCCATTGTTAATATGTAACAGCCGAGCAGACATTACCCGGCCAGTAGGAGACACTAGAAGCGACTGCGGCTTCGTTGGAAAATTAGTCACCGCAGAACAATGCACGTTACACCGGGCAATAAAACGCTCCGCTAAGAAGCCATAAAATCCTTCTATAGGGTGTACATGATTATTTCACATTATGCTGATAAGCTAGAGACATCATACTGAGTATAAGACACAGCTCCATAGCTGGTTATAAGCTCCATTTAAAGAGCACAGACTAACAAGAAGTTTTCCAACTTATCAACTTTTTAACAGGATGCAGTGTCTGGAAGGGCCTGTAGATGGCAGTGTGGGCCTTGCTGTGTATGGTAGCATAGAGTGTTTGCACATATCTAGTAACTTATAAAGCCAAAATGGTTATTGTGTAATATCAGATCTGACATTATATAGTCATTGGCTGTATCCATGTTTTCCAGACAACCTTAGAGCTTTATCCAAGTTCAGCAGCCCCAGCTAATCAAATGCCGATCGTTCGGGTTCTGATCGACTCGAACCCGGTTTGCTCATCTCTAGTGGGCACATACCACTTCTGGCCACCATGATAAATGCCTCAGTAGCACACAATATCTTGCCCAGCTAAACAACCCCTGGCCCCCTGGGTTACCACATGACACATAGGGACAGTCTACAGTCACACCAAATGGCATCCATGCTTGTGTACACCGGCCCTGTAGACTTGAAAGGGTCTGTATACTATAATTACAGGTGGATACAAAAAAAAAAGATTCCAGGGGGGAAAAGAAGACTTAAATATGATAACTAAGGTATGGCCTGGTCCTACAGACCCAAATGGTAACCCTACTCCGCTTTCTGAAGAGTCATTTCATTAAAGACTATGGTAGACAAAGTGTTGCAGTCTTTAAAAAAAAAAAAAAAGTTTTGACGTGTCATAGAGACATCAAGAGTTATGACTGGTCAGAATTTTGTTGCTGAGACCCCTACTGATCGCTAGAATCAGAGGGGAGAAGCACTGAGCTAAGCACTTCTCTCTCCATGTCTCTGCATGAGATGGATTCTATATAATGAGTCTATGATTCCATCTCCTGCAGCGAGGAGAGAGACAGGGAGAGAAGTGCTTAGGTTGTGGTTTGGAGTCGGGAAGGGATTTTTCTCCCTGCTCTGGGGGCCATTACCATCTGCCTCATAAGGCCTCATTCACACGTTCAGTCATTTTTCTGGTCTGCAAATCCTCCCGCTATTTTTCTCCATGATGCGTGGAAAATCATCCGTATTTGCTTCTGTAATTTCATCCGTTTTCGTAAAATTGTAAACAGTACTAGTTTGCTTAGATCTGATACTTGTTTTAGGCTATTCACACAGTCTGTTTTAAATTTGATCCGTAATCCCTTCTGTAAAAAAAAAAAAAAGTACGTCCTAGTGCGGATTGTGATTGTGGTACTAATTACCAATATAAGTTTATGGGATTCTTATTTTTTACGGATGTCACATCCATGACGTCCGTAAAAAATATGAATCCCATAAACTTCTATTGGTAATTAGTACCACATTCACAATCCACACTAGGACATGTCCTTTAATTTTTTACAGAAGGGATTACGGATCAAATTTATAACGGACTGTGTGAATAGCCCAATAGAAATCAATGTGCTCTAAGTTGAACTGTGATTACAGATCCGCAATTACGGACAACTTTATGGGACGTGTGAATAAGGCCTAAGGGTTTTACTCTGGAATATACACAGTAGGGATATAGGCTGAACTTGATAGACTCTTGTCTTTTTTTTTTCAAACCTTATCGACTATGTAACTAAACAGCTTGTCCGAATGTTCAAAAACTAAACTAGAAAATAGCAAATATCTGCGCCCCCCTCTACCGATCCAGTGCAGACGCTAGGCCGCCTGTCAGTCTAGGTTTACAGCCAATGCTGAGCAATTATTCCAGTAATTACGGCACACCGCCTTCAAATAAAAATATAAGATAGGCAGCCTCCAGAGGATCTGTGCTGGATTGGTTAGGGGATTGTTGTTTTTGTTTGTTTGTTTTGTTTTCATTTTTAAACCATTTCTTTTTTTTTTTTTTGGTTCTTCTTGAACAATCAGACAACCCCTTTAACCACTCTCTGTCACTTTCATGCAATCCAGGAAATGACCCACATTTGGAGGCGCAGATTCCGATAAACTGTAAAAAAAAAAAAAAAAAAAAGGTGATATAATGTGAAAACATGGAGAGCGGTGTAAGAATAACAAACACTCTCACTGGTGTCTGTGGCGCACATAAGACACTGTTTTCTTTATGGAACGTAAGCTTCGTAATCTCCTGGCTGGGTTTCCCTAAATGTGCATTTTTAGAGTGTTTTTTTTCTGGCTAATAGCATCCTGTTTGTGGGAGCAGGAAGGGCTAGAGCATAGTTTGCCTGTTAACATTGCTTCCTATAGCCGGGGTCAGTGCTCTGTATGATCTATATGAGGGGAGTCATTGTTCAGGCAGGGAGCCCTGTAATGCCGGCTGGTAACGGACGCGTCGGCTTGAAAGGCTGCGGCTGATAATCTACAGCTCCAGATTTGTAATTGACTTCCTCTTTCCTGTCCATTGTGTTGGCCCCAGATAGGCTCCTTTCCTTTATCTCATGCACTTGGCTGTTGAAATGACAAAACAATAAAATAAAGCCTGTTTGCTTTTTCTATGGGGGTCACTTATTTTACAAAAGCTTCCACCAATAATGTCATTTACACATGAGCCTTTTCCTGTAAAACCTGAAAAATGAGTGCAATCCCCGAACCTTCCCGAAAAGCTATCTCCACCCAAGAGGTGTATTGTCAGACGGGCTGAGGCGTATACTATTGCAGTATATATTACACAATATCACACCAAGCACTAAATCATACATGACCCATTTACCATAGAGATGCCCCAAGTCTGGTTTTTGATGCAATTTTTGAAGCCAAAGCCAGGAATGGACTGGTAAGAGGTAAACTCTCTATTTTTACGATGACCGATCCCGATCACAACATAATGCTCAGGGCTGCAAAAAGGGGAAGAGGGGAATAAAAGTGCTACCTGTCTCTCAGCTAATGTCTGTTTACAAAGGTATAAAATCATGTTTTCCATAGAGGAGTCATAGAGGATAGCCTGAGCTGCAGAATGCATGCCTCCTCCCTCCCCCACCCCTCCTTGTTCTGTATGAGCTCCTGTACATCACTCACACAGAGCAGGGAGGGGTGGGGGAGGGAGGAGGCATACAAGCCACTCTTGAGTTTAGCAGTAAAGCATGAAGTTTATAACTCTGCAAATAGCCATCAGCTAAGGGGGCATGTTCCAATGAGTAAGGGTATGTGCACACTATGGAATTGGGGTGGAAATTGCAAGCAGAGTTTGCGTAGAGGTCTTCGCTTGAAGTTCCACCTGTCCCTTGACTCAATGCTATTCTGAAGCTCAATCCGTTGTCTGCCCAAACAACTGACTGACTGCTACACTGATGCACCACTTAAAGGGGTTATCCAGGATCAGAGCTCCTTCACACAGAGCAAAAATCTGTCCTGGTCATGTGATGGTCACTAAGCTGGGCGACTCGTTACAGGACAGCACTCTGGTTACAGTAATCAGTGGCACACCTATGTCCATCACATGACCAGCAAGGATTTGTAATCAATCATGATCAGGCTATGTTGACACGCTGCTTTTTCGAGGGTCGTTATTTAATTCTCAAAACAACAGCTCCCTGTGTACCTCATAGACCTAAAATCAGACTCCCCTGCTCCATGCTGGACTGCCCTGCTCTGTGGTGAGGCTGTCCTTAAGATGGCCGACATGGAGGAACATGTGACCATGCCCCCCCCCCAAAGGTGTCCTCCATAGGCTTATACAGGCTCAGTAGTGGACCCTGGGGGCGGGGCATGGTCACATGCTCCTCCATGTCGGCCATCTTATGGACCGCAGAGCAGCACAGCCTGGAGGATGGGAGGCTTTTTTTTTTTTAGCTCTATGAGGTCCACAGGGAGCTGCTGTCAGTAAGTGCAGTGCGCCCATTTAAAGTGGCCAACCCCTTTAACTAAAAAGTCCATTGAGTTTCATAGAAAGGACAGTGAAAAGAACAGTAATTTCCCTGTACTGTGTGTGAAAAACGCAAGATAACGGACGCAAAATAATGGCACCAACATTAATTTGGTGGCTGATGCAAACAGCGGCGTTATTAAATACACTATGTGCACCAACGGACGTTGTTTACAGAGTCTTTAATGATAATCTTTGAAATATGTAATCTATGGCCGTGATATGGTAGCCATGTTTATACAGCGTGTGAGCATGATCTTCTAGAGATCTTATATAATCCTTAGGTGATAATTCTTTCTATATTCCCTGCAACACATCGGTGAGAGAACTGAGGGGGCGTGCAAAGGAAAAATAATAAGACTTGTGTCCCCCTCCATCTGGACCCAACTGTATCTGGATTACATAATAAAATGTAATGTAATATAAAACCTCAGTGGTTTAGTCCAGTTTAATAGGAGATTGTGAGAACGGAGAAAAAATTCTAAATATAAGTGTTCTCTTCTAGGGGGTTATGGGAAATTGTATGACCGTGCTTCCCATGAAACGGAGAGAAAGGGAGAACAATGATAAATATAGGAGCTCCTGGGTGGCAAAACTAACTAGTGACAATGTGCAAAGATCTCACAAATCTGAAACATGTAAACTTGGTATTGATAATTAAGATTTTTATTCTAATAATAAAAAAACCTCTGGCGAACGCAGGATTATTCTATAATAACTAGATCATGTCTTAAAAGGGGTACTCCGGGGATTTTTTTCTTTCTTTCAAATAAACTGGTGTGAGAAAGTTATACAGATTTGTATTTTACAACTATTTAATCTCAAGTCTTCCAGTAGCTGCTGTATGCCTTGCAGGGAATGGTGTATTCTTTCCAGTATGACTCTGTGCTCTCTGCGGTCACCTCTGTCCATGACTGCAAATCCCCATAGAAAACCTCTCCTGTTTGGGACAGTTCCTGTCATGGACAGAGGTGGCAGCAGAGAGCACTGTGTCAGACTGGAAAAAGAAACACCCCTTCCTGCAGGACATACAGCAGCTGATAAGTACTGAGATAAGACTTTAGATTTTTAAATAGAAGTAAATTACAATGTCTAACTTTCTGGCACCAGTTTATTTGAAAGAAAACTTTTTTTGCTGGTGTTCCCCTTTAAGGTCTTCATACACGCTAGGTATGATGGCAAAAAACATCAATTTAGGAGAGAGTGGACAAGTGTAAAATATATGGAGGTCTCCCGACTCTCCCTTAACTGATAATGTTGGGGAAGACAGTAGAGGAAGTGAAATAACACCTGACTGCAGGATCAGACTACACAGGGTGTGTTTGTAGTCTGTAACCATGGAAACACACAGCTCTGCACAAGAGCTTCATGGACAACAGTAGTCTAATTGTTATAACCACACATCAATCATACTCGGATAATATCTACCAAACTTCAAACATTTTACATGAAAATATATTATACCAGCTGCTGTGTATGAAATCTGCTCAGCAGCATAAGATAGCACATAAGATCCTTCTGTCTAGGTGATAAACATGAACTACATTGTGTACAATAGTCCTTTAAAGGGGTTGTCCCTCTTTTACATCAACTGGTGTCAGAAAGTTATATAGATTTGTAGTTTACTTCTATTTAAAAAATCTCAAGTCTTCCAGTACTTATCAGCTGCTGTATGTCATGCAGGAAATGTTGTTTTATTTTCAGTCTGACACAGTGCTCTCTGGCCGAGACAGGAACTGTCCATAGCAGGAGAGGTTTTCTATGGGGATTCATAGAAAACTGAAACAGAGTTCCTGTCTCGGCCAGAGATGTCAGAAGAGAGCACTGTGTCAGACTGAAAATAAAACAACATTTCCTGCAGGACATACAGCAGCTAATAAGTACAGGAAGACTTGAGATTTTTAATAGAAGTAAATTACAAATCTATGTAATTTTCTGATATCAGTTGATTTGAAAGAAAAAGATTTTCACTGGATAACTCCTTTAAGGTCAGTCAACAGTATAAACAGGACACACAGAAGTTATTGGTTCAATCTCTGCTGTCTTATAGTACATCTGCAAATAATGATTCACAGGAAATGTTCATTAATAAGTAACCGTAACATCATTTCACTGTTTACTAAATGAACAGACAGGCCTGTGTAATATATGCTTATAATTCTGTATACCTCAGGCATAGGCCGCCATTGTCTTCTTGCATACTGTTGGACTCAATCTGTTGATACAATTTGGGTAAAGCGCCTACAGGGAGTCTGAGACACGCCTCCTGCCTTCCCATTGGTTCAGGCTGCTCCTCTCTCCTCCCCTGCAGATCTGCCTTCTTCGATCAGCTGCTTACCCATCATAAACC